>NC_142734.1:15238862-15538862 GCF_051943395.1 Hippocampus bargibanti
AGCCTGTCATGTTTCATCTGGCCCGCAAATGGCCACAAAAATAATTCATTTCATCGTGAATGGGAAAGTTGAGCGAGCAGAGTTTGGAGCAGACTGCACGGCTGAAGATATTAAAGGTAAGAGGGAGGAGTTTGGTTACAGTCCATTGATCCCATTTCATGCAATGATGTCTCATTTTCTTTAAAATATATTTGTTGAAATACATGTGTCAAGAAAGACTGGGATGTTATGAACGAATCACAAGAGGGATAAACATCAGTGATGTACGGAAGGATTTGAACTCCATGTGGTGGTGACAGGTCCTTAGGAAAAAGAGCTTCATTCTTAGTGACCCAAAAACCAATTAATGCGCGAACCAGTCCCTCCAAATAACTTTAAGCAACCACAGAATTGGCAGATTTAATAGAAAATGTGTTGTATTGTTTTTTTTCTATTATTAAAGTGGCATCTAGCATGGTTGCAGCTATGAAGCTGCTTGTAGTCGCCTGCCATTTGTAATCACTGCTGCAATGTGCCAGACCTGTTCCGTGCAGCAGCAGAGGCCTCGCCTCATCACATCCTGAAGCTTTACAAATCAAACGGCACCGTGGTGAATATCTCGCCCATGCTGGAGCCCAACAGCCAGGATTCATACTACCGGCTGGAGGTCGTGGCATCTGATCTTCAGAGTGAGTGGAAACTTCTGCAGCAGAACCAAAATCCATTCTGTCTTGAGCAACCTTGGCATGTAACCACTGTTCAATGCAGTTTTTTTTTATCAGTTTTACAAACTTCAACATGAACATTCAGGTGTACATCTTTCATATAGACAGTTTACCAAAATGTAAGAATATTAGGCTATCAGTCAGAAATTCAGGATACCCCAACCATGCATGCACTCTAACCTTCAAAGTAGAACTTAATTTTTTGCTTTTTTTACTTTCGTACAAGTTAAAAAAAAGTTTCAAAATACAGTAAAGTCTCGTTATATCGATATCGGATATATCGATAGTCCCGGTTATATCGATACTATTTCTATACACGCACGGAGAAAATTACATGCAAACAGGGTCGGATATATCGATAGTCCCGGTTATATCGATATTTTTTCGGACTCCCTTGAATATCGATATAACGAGACTTTACTGTAAATAAATAAAAAACATCAGACAATAACATTTCATTTCACTTTGTGTTGCAAAAATTACTGAAACACTGAGCACTTTGACATTAGCATTGAAAAGTTGACAGAAGTTTAAGTGACGCTCACTCATAATGGTATAATACTGTAGTGAGATGGGGTGTTCTGCACACATCCTATTAGGAGGGGGTCTCGGGCATGACCGAGGACACACTAAAGAAACTATGTCTCCCGCTTGATTTGGGAACATCATGGAATTACCCTAGACAAGTTGGATGAAGTGGCTGGGGAAAGAGGCGTCGTGACATGCCCGCATTTAGATGCTGCCCGACCAGACCCGGCCTCAGTTTAGTAAATGGATGGTAAATGTTGAGAGTGTGTTGTTGCGATATGTTGAAATTCCTACGCAAGCCCAATATCCTCATCAGTTTATTAGTAGTGTATTTTATATGGAGATGTGTATCGAAGTAGACAGTAATCTGTGTGTCCAAATGCAGGCATTGCTATAACGGGTGATGTGGGCAAAATGGAGCACAGGTTAGTCGGTCTCGTTGGTTAATGAACCCAAGCATGAAAATCAGCGAGAGTCTTATTTCATTTGGTGTGTGCGACCTCAGGCTGTGTCACCTGGAGACCAAAGCCCAAGAAGAGGCAGGCAAAACTCCAGAAATGATCAGTGACCTCAAGAGTCAGGTGGAATCTTTCAAGAGAAAGCTTGAGGTTTGTAATCCTGCTCAGATCTGCGTTTGCTTGCATGCATCAGAGCTGATGTGTTTGTGCCTTGTCAGAGCATCAAGCACCTGAGCTGGATGGGTCTCTTCAGGGATGAGTACCCCCAACAGCTTTCCAAGTACCCACCCAAAGCCAAAGTGGCCCATGTGAATTTGGAAGAGGAGCACCGGGAGGTTCGCAGGAAGTTCCTCAACATGAGGTGACTGATTGGGTTGCTTCTGTTGCAGTTTCTAACTCATGGTGAACAACACACCTGAAAGAAAATGTTGGTAATTTGTTGAAAAATTAAAAACCCACAGAGGACACTGAAATACAGTCAAACCTCAGTTTTTGAACATCTCGGTTTCTCGACCAATTCGGTTTTCAACCAAAAATTGTGGGTATTTATGCCTCAATTTAAAGGAAAATTCGTTCTCGACCAAACTAAGCGCACCTGAATGCACCACTCGACTCCTCTCTGCTTCCTTATAAGTTATTTCCTTGTGTCGCGTCTCATCGTCACCGACGCATTATTTTCGTGTAGCGTTCCATTGTGAGCAGGCGTATTTGTATTGTTCAATCACGATTAAAAAAAAAACAAAACAGATATTGATTATGGGAAATGTTTCGTTTTTCGATCAAATCGGTTTTCGAACTGGTTCCTGGAGCGGATTATGACCGAAAACCGAGGTTTGACTGTAACTTGAAACCCCCCAAAAATCATATTTAATGAAAATCAACTTGTTTGTAATACCCCCTTCAAAAAAAGTGCAACTTGAAACAATTTCAGTAACTATATTCCAGGCAGTGCATTTCAGAACACACATGTTCAAAATGTCCCTTTTGGCTCCTCAGAATACAGTAGACTCGTTTTTGTATCCAAGTCCCTTTGGGCTGTTCTTAGCTGTGTGTTTTGGGTTATTATCCTGTCAGAGCACTCATGACCTGCATTTCAGACCGCAGGGAAAGGAAGCACATTTGGTTCCCGAATGCCTCAAGAGTCTTGCAACACCAATGCACTCGACAAAGACTTGCTGTACCGGGTGTAGAAAAACAACCAGGGAGCCTAACTGATCTGCCTCCATGTAATCCACTAATGTCTTTGAGCAAGGGGCACAAGCAAAATGTGCTACCTCTAGTGTCAGGAAGCTCAGTCGCGGATGCATCTCATGGGTTCTGGATCTAACAGGATCACGACCTATACGTAGCCAAGAACACTCCATCTAGATTGGTAACAGAAAGTCTTCGTTACAGCTCGCTGCAGGTGATAGAAGAAGTGAGAGAGCATCTGAAAACTCCCACTTTTGATAATTGGTGAGTGCTAACACACACTTTGACCGTCTCCACTAGCTCCACCCAAAACCCATTTTATGCACTGTTGACAGGCAGTGGGAGGAGCCAGAGATGCTAGTGCTCCTCCAAGTGATGTTCACTGACCTGGACTTCCTGACTGTGTTCCACTTTGAGGTGGACATCCTCCAGAATTTCCTGTTTGAGGTCTATTGCCACTACAACAACATTCCCTTCCATAATTTCCAGCACTGCTTCTGCGTCACGCAGATGGTACGCCCATCACTTTCATTTATTCAGCACCAATTCATATTTGTTTTCTCAAGTAGTTTTACAGGACACCTTAAGCAGTTCAATAACCACCCTGGTTGGACATTAGAAAAGTAACATGAGCAAGCTATTGGAAAAGCTTCTTCAAAAGGAGAAATCTCAGAGAACCCATTCCATGTGGGATAACAGTCTGCCTCGGGTAGTTAGGTTAAGGTGAGGAGAAAGAGTTGAGGGACAGAAGGTAGTAAGAGAGAGACAAAATCAGAGCTGAGGTGAAGGCAAGGGTACCCGAGTCCGGTCCTCAAGAGCCCTTAGTAGAGTCTGCTTTTGACGTCTCCCTCCTCCAACACATTTTATTGAAATGGTCAGGATTGTTATCATGCTTATGGAAAGTTTGCTGATGATTTGAATCTGATGTAATGGACGAGGGAGATGTCTAAAAAAGGTTGGTTAGTGGCTCTTGAGGACCACACTTAGGCACCTATGAGTTAAGGGGTCGAGATTGGATGAGAGAACTACCACACGGGAGAAAGAAGCAGCCAGAGGAGCAAGGTCGTGCCATACTACATGAATGGTTATGATAAGACAATAGAAAGAACACCTCTTAAATATTTGTATCCATTATTATACTCGAGTTGAGATTGGTAAGGCAAGAACCAGGACTTCAAAATTTGACCCTTGACACAAAAACGTGTTGCGCTGTTGCTCAGATGTACGGGCTCATTTGGCTAACAGACCTCAGGAACAAGCTGGATCCGATGGACCTTCTGATCATGCTGACTTCCGCTCTGTGTCATGACCTCGACCACCCCGGCTACAGCAACGTATATCAGGTTGCCTTGCTCTTCTCGGTTTGCTTTCCTTCTCCTGTGAGATTGTTTTCGACATATGTGTCTGAATGTGACAGATCAACGCCCAGACTGACCTGGCGCTTCGTTACAATGACATCTCCCCGTTGGAGAACCACCACTGTGCAGTCGCCTTTGGCATCTTGGCCAAGGTGATTGCAGCCTCTTTTCAGAATCTACACCATTAACAGCTTACTCAAAGCTCATTTGCCACATCTGCGTAGGAGGAATCCAACATCCTCAAACATGTGACCATAGCACAGTACAAACACATTCGAGCAGGAATGATCAAGTAAGCGTTGACCCACATTTTCTATGCCAACTGTTTAGTTCTCAATTTGACGTCAGGGTGTTTCCAGGTGCATTCTGGCCACCGACATGGCTAGACACAATGAAATCCTCAACAAGTTCAAGAACATCCAGCCCGTGTTTGACTTCAGAAACAGAGATCACACGGAAGTGGTAAAGCACTGAATCTTCACACAACTGAACCTATTTTTTCCTCATGGGCCATTTCCACTGTTGTCCCCTCGTGACACAGTGAAGAAAGTCAGTATCTGATAAACTACGAGTTGTTTGTATTCTCATTTAAATCCTAAAAATCTTGCTTTAACTTGAAAATACATGTACAGTGAGACCTCAACTTACAAACACCTCAACTTACAAACTTTTTGTCTTACAAACGTCAAATTTAAGAAAATTAAACCTTATAATAAGCACTATTTTCATAATACACACCAACCACGGCTGGCGGAGTGATCTTCGGCGGAAGCACATGACCGAACAGCACCAGAGGTTAAGTTATCAACAGTCCTTATGGAAGGTGACTCTCCTTCCATAAGCCATCAACGACCATCAAAAAGGTAAATAAAACTTTATTTTACAGCACAGTTTATTTCTTTAATTACAGTCGTCATGTAATGCGCCTCTCTTTCCAAACAGCAATTCCCTTTGACCTTCGACCTCCAAGGCCAAGTGACTTTATGATACAATGCAGTGTATTTCTTTCATTACAATACAATTGCACATTTATTATACATGGAATAAGGTATGTTGTGTGTAGTTTTAAGGCTTATTTAGTTGAAAAGTATATTTTATGGAAACCCGGGAACGGATTATTCCCATTTTAATGGTTTACTATGGGAATTATTTTTTTGAGATACACACTTTTCGCCTTACACACTCTGTCTGGGAACCAATTAAGTTCGTAAGTTGAGGTTTCACTGTATATATCTTTTTTTTTTGTTCCGCGTGGAGCTGATGAAGATTATGGTGAAGGTGAGCGACATTTCCAACGAGGCCAGGCCAATGGCAGTGGCCGAGCCCTGGCTGGACTGTCTCCTGCAGGAGTTTTTCAACCAGGTTTGAAGCACAAACAGAAAGTGGTGTGAGATTGTGTTGTAGTAAAAGTATTGATAGGGAGAGTGCCTAAAACAAAATATGTTTGTAATTAACTAATAAGCTGCCATTCCCGAATTTATTGGAGAATTGAAGTGTGACGTGGAGCGCCATTCCCGGATTTGTTCAGGTTATGCTTTTTCTTGCGGTGGTGCCGATAAAGTGCTGGACAGACCTCTGGAAATGTTTTTCCCTTCCATGATAGGCAGCATTTGCCTTTTGTCCCGGTTTGCGCTTTGTTACAGCTTTAGCTGTTGTTAAATCAAAGTACATACTTTGTACAACTGACCCCATTTCAAGCTCCGATAACTCTAGACCCATATAACTTGGGATTTTTTTTCTGATCAAAGAAGAGAGTCTAAGATTTCTTACACTGCATTGAATGTTTATATAGTCCTTAAACTCAATATTCTGAGGGTACTGCAATTTGAGTGAACATGACAAAACCCTGGCACTGGAGTGGACACATTTTTGCACATCGTCTGGCAGAGAATGAGTTAATGCCGATTGTTCAATTTTATTCTCAATAGCACAAGATCACGGCAAAGAGCTATTTCGTATTTCCTTGACGCCAAGGAATTACATCAGAGAGCAAAAAAGCAATACTTTTGCCTAAATGAAGCTCCTCGATTCACTTCAACGTAGTTCTTTGGTATCAGCATACCAACAAAACAGCACCTTTGTCGAAACGAAGTTCCTCATTTGCCATCAATAAAGTTCCTTTGAAACAAAACGTAACACAAAAGCAGTGAAAAGATGACATTTTCTGTACTTCACGAAAACGCTGTCGATCAACATTTGATAATTACTTGGAGTGAAAATAGTGTGAGAGAAGCTGTGTGTGCCCTGGTCATGTCTGGACTGCAGGGCGACACAGAAAAACTCAAAGGGCTTCCAGTGACTCCATTTATGGACCGCGACAAAGTGTCCAAGCCATCCTCACAGACCAGTTTCATTCGTTTTCTCCTGTTGCCGCTCTTCACAGAGCTCACTAGACTCTTTCCTTGTCTGGAGGTAACAATTTTTTTCGATGAAATCATGCATTCTAATGACAATCTGTGGCCATATTAAGCGTTTTTGTGCACTGTCCCGCAGAAACATATTCTGGAGCCAGTGAGGCGGGCCCTGGAGTACTACTCTGACTTGGAAAGAGCTACCCAGAAGGAGGGGACGGCCAGCAAATCCTGATGAGCAAGACCTCACAATTATGTTTTAGCAAACGTGTGACGGTAGCTCGTGTTTACATAATTGCACAACCCAAGTGTTTAGCATATTGAATGTCAGCTAAACATTTTATTTTCTGTACATGTTGGAACCAAAGTGCAAATGTCTGATAGTTTAACAGTTTAAATTAATTCAGGTTCCTCCAACTAAACACATGAAATCATATAAATACACATACATTTCATAAATTCTCTTGGCATTCAAGACAGGATGTTTCGATCAGCATTTATACAAGAGGAATTCTAGGTTCCTTCTCACCACAACAAAAGCACGACACAGGACTTTAAAAATGCCCTCTGTTTACTCCTGACAAACATTTCGGTTCCCTTTGTTTTTATTCACCACCAATGAAATCCTGCAGTTGATAGCTTAGAAAAGCGGCACGCGTGCAGTTTTCAGGTGTCCAGTGTACTTGGTGACAAGTATTAAAATAATCAGTTAAAACAAAGATGATGATCAGTTAATAGTCTCTATAACCAACAATTCCTTTGGACCTTAAAAAGACTTGTGCACAGATCAAGTGGTACCCTGACTTAGGAGTGATTCCTGACTGAGCTCGTAACTCAATTTACTTGCAAACTGGTGCCTGAAGATACGAGTTTAATAATTCATTGCAAATCATTCAGGTATGGGTCGCAAAAAAAAAAAACCATCAGAAGATATGCCTTGTGTTTTATGTGTTGCTGCACAGTTTGTGTTCAAATTTCTGTTGCTTGAAGCATTATAATGCAACAACATAAAGGTTATTTGTTAGCCGGTCTATGGCGTTTTCTATTATATGTTCGCATTAATCCACCATTAATTTTAAATGCACCACATAATAATTTATGTTTAGTTTAATTTGTCATTACATTTTAACTGGGAGTATCATTAAAATGCTGAAGATTTGTCACTGTCTGTCAAACTGTTGCGGTTGAGTAGATTTGAAAACAAAACTCTGACAAACCTCTGACATGTGATGTCACTCATATCTCAAAGGATAGCAGGATGTCAAATCATGTGTGGCTGGGCGGATGTTGTGGCATTTGCTGCCGCCAACTAGTGGTGGCCTAGCTGAACTTAATACGTACCGTACAAACAAGGTGAAAAGTGAAAGTGAAAAAAAAAAAAGTGACAGATCGCGATGAACAAAACTCACAAGGTATAAATCAAGGTATAACCGAAAGGAACATTCACAGTACAAAGCTTGTCGCAAAAATGACTCACGCCATGTGGACCATGTTGAGTGTCGAGGATAGACAGTCAAAACGCATACATGGAACCACAAATGGAAGGGGATTTTCACAGATGGTAAAGAGGCTAATTGAACATGATGGACTCAGGATCCTGGTTCATCATTTGCGCCATGTGACGCAGAACATCCTTCTTAGTGATGATGCCGAGTAGACGCCTGGTGAGATGACAATCGTATAAATAAGCAGACAATGACAGAATGAGCTTTGTGACGGCTCTCGTGACATCTTGTCTTACCCGCTGCGTGTGACCAGACACTGGCGGAGGCCCAGCTTGCGGAATATGTCCACTACCGTTTCCATGGGTGTGTGGTCAGTGACAGTGAAGGGGCTCAGGTTAAGGATGCGGCGCAGCTTCAAGGGCTGCGGCGTGCTGGCCGGCAGCTGTGGCACGTCCTCGGTAAAGTACACCACTGAGCTGCTTACCACACCATCTTGTTTTTGACGGGCATTTTCTGTTGAGAGAAAACGGAGATGAATCATTTGTCCATCTCCAACATTTAAGTTCATGTGGCCACTTGTAGTCGATAAACCATGTTTTTAATTCTTTGGTGTTTCCTGGATTCCATTAGACTGACAGAAATGGGATTCATTCTAGACTCAGCAGTTGAAATTGTTACTTTTGTGAGTGTTCTTTACAGAACATTTATCAATTCAAAAGTTTCGCAGTTTAATAGCTATTTGAACTTCAACAGAGAATTTTTGTAGGTTACTTAAAACCTGTGCATTCACTCATTCACTGCCAGACGTGCAAACGTGTCCACTCCAGTGCCAGGGTTTTTGTGATGGTCACTTGAATTCCAGGACCCTGATGGAGAACAATAATTTATCATGTTTAAAAGTGCCGTGCTTTGCTGACCAACTAAACAATGGGCCTACAGTCAAAGCGCAGATGGCCACAGTAAATCTGAGTGAAACAGACACGGCAAGGTGAACTGTCGTCTCCATCTAGATTGCACAGAATTTAGGGCTTTAGATACTCCTTTTTCACCAAAGTTATTTACGGCTTAAACATCCTGCACAAGCGCCAGATTACAAACTTATCAGTTCTTGGAAAAGACAACCAATTAAAATGTCTTATGTTTTACTGCTTGCAGCTGTTGGTGCTCAGAACGCCCAGAGGCGTGGCATTATAATCAAGAAAACTGTGTTTTACTAATATATCACTGTAATTTGCATATACTCTCAATAAATAGCTTGGCAGAGGGGCGCACAATTCAGACGTATGTCATCTGATGACTGCGTCTCCTGCCGGCAGTGGGGACAATCTTTCTGGTTCTGAGTCTCTGTCCACGGTGTCTGTCTGTCATATCTCTGACAGACCCACAGACTATAGTTTTATGACTACACACACATTCAATACAGAGTTAGAAACCTTAGACTTTCTTCTTTCATTCAAAAAAAAAATCCTAAATTATATGGGTCTGGAGTTATATGAGCTTGAAATGACGGTGGCTGTCCAAAATACAACGCAATACATACATATTGGTTTATATAGTGCTTTAACAACAGCCGAAGCTGGAACAAAGCACTAACATGGAAAAAAAGGGAAATTCTGCCTCCTTTTTGTAAAGAAAAAAAAAAAAACAGTCAGAGGCCATGGCCAGCATTTTATTGGCACCTAAGCATGAAAAAACAAAACCTGAACAAATTCGGGAATGGCGCTCTCCGTCATATTTCCAATTCCCGAATAAATTCGTGAATGGCAGTGAATGAGTTAAAGAATTGTAAAAATAAAAAGTAGGACTGCCCTATGTCAATATCGTTCGACGGTGTTTAAGTTGGACACAGTACATTTGAGGCAGGTTACGTCAGACACGTGTCAGCAATGTGGAGTTAATAAAGGTAAAGGCAGATGACAGAATTTTGGGACTCACTGATGGCGAGCGTGAGGTCTCTGCGCTGCACAAAGCCGATGAGCCTCTCAGAATCTCTGGACACAACCACCGGGAAGCCGTTATAATCAGTGTCTTTAATCAACATTTCCACGTCCTCCACGGTGGTGGCATCCTGCGTGAGGACGGCCAGAGGCGGGTCCATCCGACGCGGCCGCATCACGTCGGCGGCCAGTGTGCGGTGCGTGAATTCATCCCTGACATCCAAGTACGGGTACCCGTTGAGCTGGATGTGCGATTCGTAGATGCCTTCTTTCCCAAATGCGTCCGCCACCCACTTGCTGGTGACAGCGGCCGCCATTAGCGGAACGATGTACTCGAGACCACCTGTCAGCTCAAACATGATGACCACTAAAGAAACAGTCATCCTGGTCACGCCGCCTGAAATAATGCGACACATTAAATAAATAAGGAGGCTCCTCTCCATTTTTTTATTCACACACCAAAAGAGTTCAAAGATGCTGACATGCATTTTGTACTTGGATGCCGTGAAAACCACACAATCACGGTTCCCCGAAAAGCAGGCAAACTCCACACTAAAAGACCAAAACCCCGATTTGAAAAAGAGAACCTCCCCCTTACCAAGACAGGCGGCAGCCCCCACCATCGCGTAGAGTCCAGGTGTGACGCAGTCAGCACCAGGCCGGCACCAGCTTTTGAAGATGATCCAGTCGTGATGGTGGTATGCCATCTGCTCCACTGCGATGCCCACAATTCGCCCTGCGATGGCGCCCACTGCCATGCTGGGAATGAAGAGGCCTGACGGGATCTGGTGACATTACGATTGTCATGTCATCATGGCGGCGTTTTCACATGGCAAGTCAACCACATTTTTAGCCCATTAAAGTGCAGGTTTACAACAGACACTTTACACATTGATTTGGTTAAGAAGCGCACTCCTCATTTATTAACTCATTCACCGCAATTCCAGAATTTATTCAGGAAGTGGAAAGCATGACGTGGAGAGCCATTCCCAAATTGGTTCGGGTTTTGTTTTTTCTTGCAAGGGGGTGCATTTGACACATCGGTCAGACCTCTAGAAATTTTTCCCCTCCCACGAGGGGACAACATTTGCCTTTTGTACAGCCGCCCCCATTTCAAGCTCAGATAACTCCAAACCCATATAACTTAGGAATTAACTCTTTTTTTCCTGGTGAAACAAGAGAGTCTGAGGTTTCTTACGCTGTATTGGATGTTGATGTAGTCCTAAAACTCAATATTCTGCAACTTCAGTGAAAATGACAAAAACACGCATTGGAGTGGATAAATTAGTTGCACATCGTCTGGGAGTGAATGAGTTGAAAAAAGATAAAAAAATAAAACAACTGAACCTCAAGTGAGCAAGAATTTGACAATGGAGACAAGGAAAACCTCCTTCTAAGAAAATAATAATAAATAAATAACATTAACAGCATCAACAAAAGGCACAGCTGTTTACAACGCAAAAGCAACCTGAATTGGACTAACCTTCATGCCAAAGGTGAAGATGGTGATGACAATCTTGAAGATGAGAGCGAGCGCCAGCTGCCACAGAGCGTTGTAAACGCCAGGGCCAGCTGGTCGGTCTGGTATATCGTCCACAGGACGACTCATGTTGGGGTTGTTGATGTAGTCGCACAGCTGTGACGATTCAAGTGCCCCGCAATCGTTGAAGAGCTCAGAGATCAGCTCGCTGGTGCTTCGCCGGGTGTAGGGGTTGGGATAAGCCAGCACAGCGGTGATAGCCGTCACTGCGATGACCTCGAGAACCGGATACTTCCCCAGCTGGGTTGTCTTCCTCCGTCGACACCAGGCGATGTTGGCCCGAATGAAGAGGGTGCCCCACAGGCCGCCAAAGACGCCTAATAGGATGAAGGGCACCAGCTCGGCCATGTACCACGGCGTGTGGTACTCCACGTAAAACAGCACCAGGCGGCTGTTGCCAAACGGGTTGATTGAGCGCAGCGTGAAAGCAGCAACTAACGCGGCAAAGAAGGAACGCCATAAAGTCTTGAGGGGGAAGTAGTAGCTGACCTACAGGGGAGATGGAGGAAAGTGATTGGTGATTAGGTACCACTAAATGCCACGGACTATTTTTGAACCACACATACACGACTGAAACATCTGGGGCTTGTTGATCAAGGAAAATTAATGCTTCCGTGGTGATAACAGAACTCACCTCTTCCAGGCTGAAAAGAACCCCTCCGATGGGAGCGCCAAAAGCCACCGACACGCCGGCCGCAGCGGCCGCTGATAACACCTGCACACCCAAAATATAATGAGGTGAGCCGGCATTTCCCAGCATATTACGCGAGTGACAACAAAATACTGAACCTCTCGCCGTTTGCCTTCATTCTTGCTGTATTTGGAGAAAATGCTGCAGAAGAGGTTACCGCAGCAGCAGGCCACATGCACCAGAGGACCCTCCTTTCCCAGGCTGAGGCCCGACGACACGGCGAGAACCAGAGTAACCGTCTTAATGAGCAGCGTCCATTTTCCCAGGTAACCACGGATGATGAAGCCACTGAGAATGGTTTTGATCTGAAAGCACATCAAATCTGTTTTACCTCGAGTGGTCACGCAAGCACGATTCCTCGTCACAAGCTCACCTCCGGTATTCCTGAGCCACAAGCGTACGGCGCAAACACTCGAACCAGTGACACAGCAAGGAAGGAGAACGAAAGAGCCCACAGGACGTAGAGCAAGTAGTTTAAAACATATACTCCAGCTCCCTAGAAAAGTGTTTTTTTAAAGTGGATTAATAACATTTTGATTAATTTTAAAAGGGATTGATGACTTTAGACGTGTTATATTCTTCTGACCTCAGAATGTCCTGTCATCAACTCGGCCCACTTCTGCCACTGCGGACATTTGTCACGGTCGTCGAAGGTGGTCTCGTTGGATGTCCAGCAGCACTGCTCGTGGCTGTACCAGAAGGCGGACAGACACACACCTTCCTTCAGGTCCGTCATCCAGTCCACCGCTAGGTCAATGACTCCAGCCAACGTTCCTGGATGAGACGTAACAAGACAGCGGAGTCATGACAATTTTATTTTGCTCGCTACCCTGAAGCCAAAAATACTGCGAGAATTAAAGGACAACCGACGTCACTTATTGTTTTTTAACTGACATCAGAAAAACGTTTTATAGCATCTAAAATACCCAAAACACGCAGTATGATATTTGTAGTCAAATGCAAAACACCAATAAAAATGACTTAAAGTGTCCAAAATCTGAAAAAATTGAGCTGCGAATTGGGCATTTTCAGAAAGTCCCGCCCCCAGTTCGTGACGTCACGCCAAGACGTCTTGCATTGTTAGTGAATCAAAACAATGGCTTCAGATTCGGAGAATATGCTTTCTTGTTACACATCCAGTTATGAATATGATTCAAATAGTTCTGAAGAGGAAATCATACATGTTTGCAATTGATTAAAGAAGATTTGTGCCATTTTGAGGCAACATTGGGGGGAAATCTCTCATCCAAAAAAAGAGGCACAAAATGGCGACCTCCTGTAGCCACCTCCATTACCACAGGCTGATTCTTCTTCTTCTTTTCCTTTCGGCTTTTCCCTTCAAGGGGTCGCCACAGCGAATCAGTAACCTCCATCTTCAGAGGTATGATACGCATGTTTGTTTTGGCCCAGCTTTTACGTCGGATGCCCTTCCTGACACAACCCTCTGTATTTATCCGGGCTTGGGACCGGCACAAGAAGACTGATGTCCCTTTGTGGCTACAGAACAAGCAACTCGCTCAATAAAAGGCTCCCAAACACAAAATGGTAATAGTAGACTGCAATCGGAATAATGTGCTTCAGCCAAACTGATAAAAAAATACAAAAACACTACAGATG
The DNA here is from genome assembly GCF_051943395.1 of Hippocampus bargibanti. NCBI lineage: Eukaryota > Metazoa > Chordata > Actinopteri > Syngnathiformes > Syngnathidae > Hippocampus > Hippocampus bargibanti. The sequence goes on from NC_142734.1 coordinate 15,252,683, forward strand.
TAAAAACTTGCTAGTTAATCAAGCAGAAAATAATTTGTTTCTCTTCCACATAAATTATTCAGTAATTTTAGTCACATAGTTACCAGTCATTGGTTTCAGCAAACAGCTTGTTGAATGTTTGTTGGCAAATGAAATCCCATTATTTTGGGGGGTATCTAATAAATGCCATCCTATTGTTCTTTGTGATATGTATTACGAATCGTGTTCTTTATTTTCACACGATTGACGATGCAAATTGACCGTGCTAAATATGAACAATTTTACACATGTGATTCATACGTTAAACTTTACCATTTTTTTGTTTCCTAACTGACATCAGAAAAATGTTTTATAGCATCTAAAAAAACCAAAACATGCAGGCTGATATTTTCAGTCAAATACAAAACACAGATAAAAATGACTGAAAGTGTCCCAAAACTACTTCAAAATGACCTCGGAAATGGCAAGTTTCAGAAGGTCCCGCCCCCTTGTTTGTGACATCACGCAATATGCTTTGTTGTTACTCATCCAGTTATGAATATGATTCAAATAGTCCAAGCGCCATATAAGGAAATTACCACAGGCTGATAATTTCCTTATATGGCGCTTGGACGCCCTCTTCTGACCTTCTGGCGGCTTTTGGGTGCAACACGAGGTCCCCAGACCAAACAAGTACAGCAAAATAGTTTGACATGATAGAAGGACCGCTACAATGCGTCTTTTTTAACGGTCAGGGGCGGTCCTTTAGTGACGTCACGTACGGACTCGTCACCAACTCAAAAACAAGACTTCCTGAATATTCAGCGCGTGTCTTAAAACGTAAAATATAGCTATATGCGGTGGAATCTTTGTAAAATACGCTCAGTAGAAGTCATTAGGAGCCATTTTACAAATTATGGACACAACTTGTCCGGGTACGTCGGTTGTCCTTTAAATGTAAATAACTAACTTAGGATGCGCAATGTGAATTATCAGAGTTGTGACAAATTATAGCGGTGAATTTAGCATTTTAAATTGTGCCTGTGCCTTGTGGGGTGTAAATTTAAATTGTAGTTTGTAGCCATGACTCCATGTCAAGAAGGTAAAGGCCAAATGAGAGCTGATGGAGCAAATGTGTAAATGACTTTCAAATGCAAGAAACAGAAATTGTGGGGATACCTTATTTAATTCAGCAATGCAATACTGGATCTTTTGGGTGATCTAAAGGCTAGGCAAGTCACAAGAAGGAGTCATGCAGTTGCCGAGGACCGTGTTAATTATTTTTGGTGAAGTTTTGTAATGCAGGATGAAACGATGCATCTAATTGGTGTATTTTTAATTAAGTGAGATACATTGAGTGCAATGTGCTTTCTCGATAAAGCTATTGTGCCTTACTTACATCTTATACGCTTGCTGGCCTCCCTAAAATTACAGTCTAATGAACAACAACAGAGTTTATGTGGCGATCGACATCCTCCGCACAAACCTGAGAGAAGACCAATGAGCAGCATCACCACCCATCCTGACCAGGCATCCAGGAGGCTCTTGGTCAGCTCCCATATGGACTCCTTACTCTTGCTTGTGATCTTCAAAAAAAATAAATAAATAGATCAATGCATAGTCTTAGTAGAAATGAAAGGTAGTCATATCTTCAGTAACCTTGCGGTGGCGGTCAGTATCTCTTGACTTTTCCCTTAGCCAGTCAATGGTATGGAAGTCTTCATAAGTTGCCACGTCCGGGAATGGCTCCTCCAGGAAATCCATGAAGTTGCCAGCTCCGTTCAGCTCATCAGTGGGTGTGGCACTACTCATACCTGTAGATGGCAACATAGCCTGTAATCTTAGTGGTTTGTCTAAGTAAAAAGGACTTGTTACTCACAAAAGGTCCTCAAAAAAAGCCCCTTTAAATTTCCAGTATTGAAGTGGTTATAAATATTAAGTGATACATTTTTATGCACCCCAAATTCCTGATGTCAACCCTGATTGGGACAGCTTTGGGGTGAATAATTTCATAAAGTAGATTTTGGTCCTAATCATAAAAATTAAGTCAATGGTAAAATGTAGCAGAAACGATGTAGTCGTAATATGGGTGATCACATTTTCAAAAAAAGCATTATTCAATTGATCTTAAAACGTATTCCCTTATTTTACATTTTTTATGAGGCCCATGTGCCTTTGGCAAGTTCAATCAACTGCGCTGCTACTATAACATTATCATCAAATGGTGAGTATCGTTTTGCTTTTTTGAATGTTGCTGTGCCAATGACAGTTTTGTGTTTGGGAGCATTTTACTGAGCATCTTCATCTTTATTAAGTTCATAGATTTGCTTGTTCTGTAGCCACATGGCAAGACTCGGTGTCTTCTTGTGTCGGTCCCAAGCCGTGTAAGGCGTATTTAAATTATATTAAATTCATCTTATGCATTCTTTTATTTTCCATAACCACGGAGTGATAACTCCCTGTACAGTATTTGAGAAGCTTCAACAGGGTGAGTTTCTAAAAGCATCACAAACGAATAAGAAGTTGCATGGAAGATTTTGGTAAATTGCAAGTCTGAAACGCACAGTATAGTTCGTGACTGTAGTTGTATTACAATACGGCCCATCAACCGATTCGCACACTGTGCATCACGAGTGCATGATATCCGTCTCAGTTAAGTCTAATACAGCACGGGACTCGCAGCATATGGATACAAATTTGTCGTTTGGACCAGTCGTGCAGGTGTCAGCAGTTTACGCTTATAAATAGGTTCCTACTATATCGTTCAAAGAGATAAAATGTTCCAACAATGAATACCCTTTTATTATAATCCAGCTACTTGCAAATACGTTTTGAATATTGTCACACTCGCCAGCTAGCTCTCTAGCATGTTGACTGAAATTACCTTCGGCAGCCTCCATTTCAGGGTCCGTCCGTGTGCTCGGGAAGAGAACCTTACAATTCGGTTGTATTGGATTGGATAGGAATCGCCGCTGCCATTTGATATCTTTTTGTTGACATAAAAACCGTCAAATCAATAAACGCTACCGTCTTCTTCCTTTTGCAGCCATCAGCTGCGCTAGTATCGCGAGATCATTCAAAGATCCTTTACGATCTTCAACCTGAGGATGAATCACGTCGCTTTATATTGTAATGCCCCTCAGCGTGACAAATGATGCGCAGAGTCGCTGGTATAGCGAGTCGGTCTTTTATTAACAAATTTAGCAGTTTTATCACACAAACAGGAGCTGTTGTTACGCCACAACTCACGCGCAGACAATCCCTCAGGCATACTGCCCAACCTCCGTTCTTGGGTCCTCCCTTCTCTCCGTGTGTGTCGTCACGGGACCCCAACAAGCCCAGCCCCCAAACATGCATAACACAAGCACTGAACGTTACAATATATACAGTACTGAAGAGCACATTTCATTACCAAGGCAACTCAACGCGCTTCATTCAGACAGGTAGAGACACATTAAAGAATGAGAAGTTGATTTCGAAAATTATTTGAAGAAGAAAAGCATGCAACACTTTTATAAGACATTAATCAAAGATGTCTGTGTAAGCTCTCAGTCGTACAGGAGTGGTCCATCGATGGAAAGGTTTCTTCGGCCGTCATCTGTACTTATTTGAAGGTGTCGGACTGGTGTTTTGCATTTGACTAAAAATATCATACTGCGTGTTTTGGGTACCATCGATGGCCTGTTTCATGATACTGTGGAAATCTCTTGCCGGGAAGGAATCATCCAGTATGTTGTTTATCGAAGGAGCACAAAGAGGTTCTCGTTTGAATTTTGAAGATGCACTCATTAGCCATGCGGGGTTTCACCTTGTATTTCTTCCCCAGCAGCTCCATGGGATCGTATTTGACTTCCGAACGTAATGCACGGCCAAAGAGTGGGAGCTTGGGCTGCAGTGTGTGCACTAAAGGTGCAACACAAAGTCCAATTCAGCATATTTATTCATCTATCTATCCATTATTTGAACTGCTTTATACTCATGGGTCTCACGCCTGCTTGAGCAAATCCTAGATGACTTTGGGCTGTGAACAGGCCCTGCGGTTGGCTGCCAATTGCAGGGCACACATAAATAAACAACCATTCACACTCACCACGAAGGTTTGAAGTATTTCATTCATAAAAACAAAACAAAAACACTTTTAGTTGGGAAATGAAATGTAACAAAAATTAACAATGATTCCAACATTGATAATCACACTAAATTGACACATCAGCTTTACATTCGACTGTCCGTACGAAGGCACCAGAGTTCCGCTGTTACCTGAGATCGAGGCAAAAAAGGTTCATATAATGTAACTTTTCAAACCTGTATGTGTAAAGTGTAGTGATAAGTCACCCGATTAATGCAGTATTGAGTCTTTATGGAGATACAAAAGAAATTGACAAATAGTGGCATTATTAGATAATCTAACCTGCAAGTATTTTTATTCAAAATAATAAAAGTGTTTGCAAACATGAGCACAGCTCAAAATGATTTTTGTGGGAATCCATTGGGAACACTGCACCATTATATTCCAAACCAAAATGTAAAACAAAACTGAGCAATTTTTTTACAGAAAATAATGAAATCCTAATACAGTACTGTATTGGGCTGTTTAAAAATTGATACATTTTAACAACCTGAAATATTTACTATATGAACTGGAACAGCTCCAGGATTTAGAATGCTTGCAAATGACCACAAGTCATCTTAAGTTGTATACACTTTTTAAAATTTGATTCACATCTTATTGGCATAGAAGTAAACCAAGTTGTCGAGACTCAAAGTTGGGTCCATTGCAGGGATGAATTGAAGGGGAGTACATTCTACACTGATTGTCAAATGATATAGCCCTTAATCACAAAAAAGTATAAGGGCTTGATATGCTCTGTGCACAGCTGACAAATATTTAAAAAAAAAACATTTGGTGAAAAATTAGAAACCTTGAGGGGCTCCAAATATGAGTTCTTCATATAATTTCATTTTTGATACATTTTCAATCCATGTATAAAAAGTCAACTGTACTAAGCTAAGAGCTTGAGGCAAACAGAATAGACACATACTGTATTTTCCCAGTGCAAAGGGCTATGCATATGAACTACTTTTCGAGGACAGCAGAAAACAGCTAAACATGTTTTTTTTTGTACATATTTCCACAAATAATTTAAAATATTACCGAGGCACTATGTTTGTCCTTCATATCATTCCAAAGTCTTCAAAAATATTAGCCCTTCTCATTTGTAAGGCAGTAGACAGCCTAGTGTATATATAGCATAACTAAGCCATGTCCACTATTGAGTTGTGATTGGTGATTATTACACCAGTGACATAATTCAGACAGAAAGCCGGAATTTATCCTATTTTTACAATACAACTTTATGTATCACGCATTTTCAGATCTCATGTCACAAGTCTTTTACTCACAAGTCCAATGCGATGCGTATCAAGTGTTTTTGTCAAGTCAAGTCACAAAAAATCCATTCCGTCAAGCACTCAGTCAAAGCAAACACACACAAACAGACTAACCGTGTCCCTGTTTTTCATGATGCTGTTTGGTTCCAGTTGTCCACACCATGTCCGTGTTTCCGCTGGTGGCGTTTGTAGTTGTCCAAGTGTCCCGTGGTGTAGTCACACTCGCTGCAGGCGTATGGCTTCTCACCAGTGTGTCGCAGCATATGTCTCTTCAAGTTGATGCTTTGGTTGCACGAGTAGCCGCAAATGTCACAGTGGAACGGCTTGGCCCCCGAATGAATGCGCTCGTGGCGCTGCAAGTTGGCCAAGTTACCGCAGGCGTAGCTACATGATGGACACTGGTATGGCTTCTCGCCGGTGTGCACACGCAGGTGCCGTTTGAGGTTGTCATAGTGGGAGGTAGTGTAGGAGCACTGTTGACAATGGTGAGATTTCTCCTCAGAGTGGATGTGGGCGTGGCGGGCTAGATGGTGAGGGTAATGAGACCAAAAGGGACACAGAGGGCAGCGGTACAGCTGCTTGCCACGCTGGCGTGACCGCAGGGGGTCAAATTGACTTCTTGAACAATCAAGGTTATCTTTGACTAACAGGTCCATTGAGCAACGGCGGCACAGCTATAAAAAATAAACATAAAAATCAATTCGAATCGATTTGGATCAAATGTCAAAAAATAATTACAAAAGTCCCCATTTAAAGGACAACCGACATTACTTTTTTGTTTCCTAACTGACATCAGAAAAACGTTTTATAGAATCTAAAATACCCAAAACACGCAGTATGATATTTTTAATTAAATGCAAAACACCAATAAAAATGACTTAGTGTCCAAAAACTACTTCAAATTGAACCCGGAAGTGGCCAGTTTCATAAGGTCCCGCCCCCTTGTTCGTGGTGTAACGCCAAAACGTGTTGCCCTGCTCGAGAATCATAACAATGGCTTCAGATTCGGAAAATATGCTTTCTTGTTACTCATTCAGTTATGAATATGATTCAAATAGTCTGAAGAGGAAAGCATACATGTTTGCGATCGATTAAAGAATTTATTCCGGTCATTTTGATGCATCTGGAGAGAAATGTAGTGACAATCTCTTTAGTATTCACAGTACCCAAAAAAGGCAGAAGATGGGGACAAAGCTCCGTGGAAATGGTCTCCTGGGACATTTTGTAAGCGAACATTAAATACACAGTAGAAGTCTTGGTGCAAGACACAACGATTCACCATTGCGTTATTTATGTGTTTACCTTCTAATTTCACCATCAACACGGATCAACACGAAGTTTTGAGACCAAACAAAGTACCGCAAAATGCATTGAGGTGATGCAAGGTATGTCCTTTCTCGGTTAGGCCCCGGGGCGTTCCTTCAGTGACTTAGGGTGAGGACTAGTCACCAACTCAAAAACAAGACTTCCGGAATATTCAGCGCGAGTCTTAAAACGTAAAATATAGCTATATGCGGTGGAATCTTTGTAAAATACGCTCAGTAGAAGTCATTTGAAGCGATTTTAGAAATTATGGACACAACTTGTCGGGAGACGTCGGTTGTCCTTTAAGAGGTTGAAGCTGCACCTGTTTTTCACAAATCCAGCATTTTTTTCACACAAGTATCTGCTTTTCGACAGAATGTGAGTATTTTTGCGACATCTGTTGCTGGAGTGATTATTTTTTCCAAATGAAGCAAAATATATTTTTTATGCGAACACACCTGTGTATCGACATCGTTACTGGTCTCCATCTTGATAGGGTGTGGGTCACCCTCCTGCAGTATGAGACCACATAGCCGGCAGGAGAGCGGAAAAAGCAGGACAGACGCGGAGCGCAGCCTGCCCGACTCCTGAGAAATTTGCTGTGTCAGGTTTGAGACAGCTAGAACAGTAGGGGATAAAAGACAAAATAAGGATTTGAACACACTTTTGTTTGGATTAAGGTTAATCTCTAGAGGGCCATTTCTGTTTAAATTTAGGATGGTGGTGGTGGTGGTGGTGGGGGGGTCAATCATGCCCAATGCACATTCGTATTGGGAATCAAAAGTGAATATAATTTGATAAATTTCTACCTTTTTCACTTTTTCTCTTCACTTTTCTACTGTCCTTGCCCCTCCTTGGCAGATGGTCCAGTGTATGCATGCGCTGGTGCCGACGCAGATTACCAAGGGAACTGCAAGCATAACTGCATTGATGGCAGCGGTACGGCTTTTCTCCCGTGTGTGTGCGCGTATGGCGTTGCAGGTTAACAAGCTGGTTGGACGCATAGGGGCATATGGGGCAGCGGTACGGTTTCTGCCCGTTGTGGATGTGCATGTGCCGTTTCAGGTGATTGGAGTAATGGGAAGTGAAGGTGCACAGGGAGCAGCAGTAGATTTTATGAGGAAGGTCGCCCCTTGCACCTATTTTACTTTGAATACTTTTCTTTCTGTCCAATGCACAATCAAGGGATCTGTCAGCATTCTTGGCATCTGCCACCTGTGCGCACTTGATGGGGGCAGCACTCACTATACCCTCTTCACAGGTCACACAGTAAAGCTCTGATTTATGATCTTGGTCCAATCCTGCAGGGGGACAGGAAATTTTGATGAAAAAAAAGACAATTTGAGAACAGAAAGTTTGTAAACAATCGGCACCAGGATACAACATATAGCAAAACATATAGTCTTTTTATTCTCTTTAATTTACCTCAAAAATGGTGGTGAGGAAAAAAGTATGGATGTATAACGGAGTTGTGCACTAAGATTATTAAATTATGACGTGACTCAACGGTGCAGTGTGGCATAAATCCCGCCCATAGTTTTTAGAACTACTTGGACGACATTTATGGTGAGTCGCATTTCTCTGATGGTCTGGATTAACACGCATTTTCATGACAATGTCTTATTTTGTTTCCCATTTTGTACTGTCTAGTGTTATCTAATTAGTTCCCTGATTCCTTTTGAGTCCAGATAACTTTTTGTGTAATTATTTAATTCAAGTTTTGTGGAGTGGAACTTTGAAGCACATGTGCTTTTCTGTTGCGCAGTAAATCACAAGACGAAATCCATACGACTTCACTCATCCCTTCTGCCATACCGTGTTGCAGCTAATGATTGTTTCATTTCGTTTTTATTGTACAATATTTCGTGTTGAACTGTGCCGCAGTTATCCAGCGGACCGGTGTTCGCGCCGCCGTCTTGAATGTGATGCGTTCAGGGACATCATGTAAATAACAGTGAACGTGTGTTGTTTTCCCTTTTTCTGTAAATAACCACTATACCAGGGGTCGGGAACCTATGGCTCGCGAGCCATATATGGCTCTTTTGATGATTGCATATGGCTCGCCGATAAATATTACATATTATAATACATATTGTCGTTTTTTTCGTCGTTCATTTCCCGTTGGGGCTGCAGTTGGCGGAAAGCGCCATTTTGATTGGAGGACACTGACCTAGAATGGCAGAAAGCGCCATGTTGATTGGATGATAGTGGCCGTCATGTTGAAACAGGTAAACGCCCAACTAGTGCACTTCAGCGTGAAAGCACCGGAGCATTAGAGGAGAGAAAATGTTCTGATTCTAATTTGCAATGAAACAATACAATCGATGAAACAGTCGAATGTCAGTGACATTTTAATAAGCCCCATGTTAACGTAGTAGATTGCAGATAGCAAGTGTGGAAGCTTATGAGCCGTGTGCAGGCTAGCTAGCAGTAACTTCTCCTCTGGACCGGCAAATTGAATTTCATTCCGATCGTTTTCCTGGATTTTTACCAAACACGAGGAACGGAAAACCATCCATGTTAACGATGAGTACTATCACAAAGTTATTTTAAATAATACATTCTGATATTTTGTTGAAAAGTGGCCGCGCGTGCGCGTGTGTGTGTGCGCGCGCACGCGAGCGTTTGTATGTGCGCGCGTGTGGCTCTCGCTGAAAAACATTTGTAAATATTTTACTTTTATGGCTCTCTTAGTCAAAAAGGTTCCCGACCCCTGCACTGTACGATCACACGTTGTTCATTCTGTTTTGTTACTGTTTTTGTCTACAATGTTTTGCATATTGAGAACTACTTGGACGAGACTTATGTTAATCACAAGACGAAACCCATGCGACTTCACCCATCCCTTCTGCCATACTATGTTGCAGCAATAAAAGAAATAAAAAGACACATCCACGCGTCTGGTATTATTAAGACGGCAGCAACATGGAGCTCAAGACAGTCACTGTTGTGACACCCGTCACAGATGTCATAAATATACTATAGGAAAAAAACATGCAGGGTTGCCTCCACTTAAAAGTAGTCTTCTTCTTCTTTTCCTTTCGCCTTTTCTCTTCAAGCTGTCGCCACAGCAAATCAGTATGCTCCATCTTTAAGGAGTGCCATGTCTTAAAAGTTTATGAAATGTAACATGGTAGGAAGTGATGTTACCAAGATCAAATCCTGCTCCCGGTGGCATCGCACAAGGTACTTGATCACAGCCTTTACATGAGAGGAATGGTGGGAATGCTGTGTGTGTTAGCCCCGAAGGATCCTCCTCTACACGGAGAAAAAAACAAAAAGAACACTTTAGTGTTCTGGCCTTAAAAATTAGTACTGTATTTGTGTGTATGTTCATATACTGACCAGAATCTGTGTGCAAATCCATTATTTCAGCATTGCTGAAGCCCAACTCTCCATGAAGTAGCATATCACTGTCCAGACAACCAGTGTTGTCTGCCATCACACCTTCCAACTCCACTGTGAACAAAAACACATAAATGCCATTTGATCCTAAAACTAGCGCCAGCTTTGAAAAAGTCAAGAAAGCAAACAAGGAGAACGTATTGTTTTTCCTCTCTACCTCCCTCTCGATCCTCAAGAGGTCCATACACAATGCTATGTATGCGTCACTCTTTCATTCAAAGGTATGTTAACTCATTCCCTGCCAAAATGGAAATGCTGCCCCCTTGTGGAAGAGAAAAACATGGCCAGAGGTCTGGCCAACACTTTATCAGCATCCAAGCAAGAAAAAACAAAACCGAACTAATTCGGGAATGGCGCTCTAAGTCTGTCACATCCTGATTGGCGTCAGGTGTGCGCCCCTCCCCTCCCTGCTCTCCGGGCTCGCTCACCTGATCCCAATCCCACTGATTGTGCCTTCTGACCATAAAAGTCACCCGGTTTTGCTCGGTTTTTGCCGGTGTATTCCCTTATACCATGACCTTGTTGCCTCACAGTACGCAGGTTGGTCCCGCTCGGAAGTCTTTCCTCACCGTCCTGTTCTGTCTCTTGTTTGTTCCCTGCGTGTCTCAGTAAAACCCTTTTTGAACTACACTGTCTCCATCGAGTATTTTGGATCGTGCTCCCCTTTTTTCTTCGTCCTACGAGATCTGTTGCCACTCCTCGTGCGGACGTGACAGAGTCATATTTTCAATTCCAGAATAAATTTGTGAACGTCAGTGAATGAGTTAAGGTTAAGTATTGTTGTAAAACAGTATTTGCATAGGGTCGAGAAATGTGCGTGTACAGCAGTGACGTGCGGTGAGGTTCATGGCTGGTGAGGCACTGACGTCATCACAGTCAGATTTACAAACATATATGAACTCCACAGAGTAGCTTATTCACCATTTGATTGGCAACAGTGAACATGTTTTGTTTAAAATGTCATGTCAGCATTCTTTACATACTGTATACAAACATAGATGAGAAGGTTTCTTCAGCCGTCATCTGTACTTTTTTGAAGGTTTCGGACGTTTCGCCTCTTATCCAAGAGGCTTCGTCAGCGAACTAAAGTCTTACTGGTCGTATTGGCCCTATTTATATATCCCTCATCAGCATTACGATAGATGATACCGGAGGGAGTGGGGCAAACAGGCCAGTCGTTAGTCAGGAATGTAGGAACAATCAGTGGGGCCACAGGTCGTGGTCCTCTGCTCCCCCTCAACCTGAGAGTAGGGACCTATAATAGCTGTGTCTGGCGCCGCCATGTCTGGACATTAGGGATATGTAAATAGGGCCGATACGACCAGTAAGACTTTAGTTAGCTGACGAAGCCTCTTGGATAGGAGGCGAAACGTCTGACAAAAAAGTACAGATGACGGCTGAAGAAACCTTCTCATCGATGGACCACTCCTGTACGACTGAGAGCTTACACAGACAACTGTAGAATAGAAAAAAAGAATTCAAAAAATGTTATTATGGTGTCACCTTTACTTATAAATGAAGTCCAAGTCTCTCTGTCTCAATGGAGATCACTGCCAGTGAAGAAAGTCGTCCTTGATTAGTCCTGTTCCGACTGTATGTTTTCTGTCTTTTATGCTGAGAATGACTGCTCCATTGATGCTGTAGCAGATGGAACAGTGAGCACGAGCTGGAGCAACTTTGTCGCTTCAGGAATAGTTTCAATGAGATCCTTCTTGGCTAAAAAGCTGAGAAGCTGTCCAGGAGATTTACATTCATCCCTCACCGTTTGTGAGCTATACAGTCCGGTGTTGGTCTTCCTTTAATTATTATCTCCTGCTTCGATTGAAAGTCCAGTTTAGAAAATTCTTTCAATTTAGATATGTAATCCACCATTCTGAAAATAAGGCCAAGCAACACGAAAAAATGACTGGATGGTTGCACTTAACTTGCTAACTGTTTACTGTAGCTTGTTGTCACTAATTCTATTATTCTGCAGCCGAGGAGTCGCAAGAAGAATCTCTGGAATCACCAGCGCCCCCATGAGGCAGGAGAACTATGTGCCTCACCCATGCACGCAGTTTTGGTAAAAATAAAATGAAATAAACACTGTACAGTGTTTATAATGTACAGTGACTGTACAGTGACTGTACATTATATACACCAGCTAAACTGTCGAAATTTAGTTCACATACTAAAAGATTTTGAACACTAATAGCGATATGCAGCGGGACAGCAATGCGGTCTCACTGCAGAGCAAGCCAGCAGTTAGCATAGTGATTGCGCAATCCATGGTGAGGCTCAGCCGGCTGCTGCCTCACCACTCGTCTCCACTTAGTATTTCAACAGTAAATGTGAAAATTCAGCGATTTTGAAAAAAAAAAATCCAAAAATGGTCAGTTAAATGGAAAAGAACGTTAAAGTACAAATCACTAAATAAATATAACTGTTTAATTTATTTTGTCATTTGGCTTTCTTTTACACACGGAGCACTTGAATGATTTTCTCTAATGTTTGTAGAGTATGCTTCTTGGACTGCTCAAAATAGTAAATGCCTTGAGAGGAATGCTGTTGTCATTTAGAGCTACATAAATAAAAATGACTTGAGAGTATAAAAATGGTACAGGATGTATAACAGAAGGCAACAGAGGAAACTAGCGTGGATAAATAAGTGAAGCGGAAGATATGTCGAATGAGGAAACACTTAAATGACCATGCAAAGCGTTTTGAACACATTGCTGTTTTCCAATATATAGAAACATTCAACAACAAATGCTTCTTTTCCAACATACTGAAAAAGTTGCAACATTAAATGTGGCATAAGCCGCAGTCATACAGGAAGTGATGAGTAAAGAAGGAAGAAGGGACGAGCGGGAGGGTCAGGTACGGAAGTGGAAACAGGAAGAACTGTGAGAGGCAGACAACGTTCACGTCAGGATGCGATAAGACACAAAGAGGAAGGGCCAGCAAATTCAGCAAATACGTTTGGACTATTCGGACAGATTCCTGGTTTATAAATCACACATTTTAGAACAACAACAAAACAAAATGACATAGGTATGCCAACATGTTATTTAAAAGTTGTCTTGTTGACAGAAAAAGAAAACTAGACAGAACCGGACAACAACTTACATTTGACGGGCTGTGGGTGGGACTGTTTCCTGCGTGGCATTCCTGCGGGGATCCTGTGCTGTAAATTCGGCTTCAGAGCTCACACGTAAAGCGGTCCCAGGTGCGTCGGTTCGCACCGTCAGTTCGCCTGCCTGTCTGCCGCTAACTGCGTGTCATCGTCAATATCGTCATCGGTGTCCTCACCACTCCCCTTTCCTCCAAAGCAGCGACGGAGAAGTCATTACCAATGCGAAACAAGACAGCGGCGGCGTCAAGGCGTCCTTGTCATTTTGTCATGTAACATAAGGTGCCTCATATCACGGAGCGCTCTTTGGCGTGTTCTCTGACACTTCCTTCAACACAGACGGAGCCATCTTGCTGAACACAAGTTCCACAACATGTAAACCCTGAATGGAAAATGGCATTTGTAGCAGAGTAACTTTAGTCCCGCGCCATGTTGTCGCCCGCTGTCAGACGACTTCAGTTGCTTCAGACGCACACACATGCCGCACAGTTGAGTCGGACCGCCCAGTCAGTGCGCTTGTGGTGACGTCCACAAAGAATAGCGTAGTGCATTGTGGGTCTTGTAGTATCAAGCGGTAATACTTAAAGGACAAGTTGTGTTCATAGTTGTGACTTCTACTGAGCGTATTTTACAAAGATTCCACCGCATATAGCTATATTTTACGTTTTAAGACTCAATCACCTCAATGTATTTTGCTGTACTTGTTTGGTCTGAAAACCCTGTGTTGCACCAAAAAGCCGCCAGAAGAGGGCGACCAAGCTCCATGGAAGGAATTTATCAGCCTGTGGAAACCCGCTGATTAATTCCTCACAGGAGTTTGGTCGCCATTTTCTGCCTCTTTTTTGGTGATACATTTCCCCCCAATGTTGCCTCAAAATGGCATGGAATAAATTATTTAAACGATTGTGAACATGTATGCTTTGCTCTTCAGAACTATTTGAATCATATTCATGACTGGATGTGTAACAAGAAAGCATATTCTCTGAATCTGAAGCCATTGTTTTGATTCTCCAGCAATGCAAGACGTCTTGGCGTGATGTCACGAACATGGGGGCGGGAGATTCTGAAACTGGCCACTTCTGGTTTCAAATTGAAGTACTTTTTAGACACTTTAAAGTCCCGCCTCCAGTTCGTGACTTCACGCCAAGACGTATTGCATTGCTGAAAAATCAAAACAATGGCTTCAGATTCGGAGAATATGCTTTCTTGTTACACATCCAGTTATGGATATGATTCAAATAGTTCTGAAGAGGAAAGCATACAAGTTTGCAATCGATTAAAGATTTTTTTCCGTGTCATTTTGAGGCAAACGGGCGGGGGGAATGTCGCACTCAAAAATGGCGACCAGCTCCCCTGAGGAATGAATCAGCCCGTTTCCACAGGCTGATAGATTCCTTCCATGGAGCTTGGACGCCCTCTTCTGGCAGCTTTTGGGTGCAACATCAAGGTTTTCAGCCAAACAGTCCAGCAAAATACATTGACATGATGAAGGACTGCTACAATGTGTCTTTTTGTCGGTCAGGGGGGGGGGGGGTCCTTTCATGACGTCACGTACGGACTTCTCACCAACTCAAAAACAAGACTTCCTGAATATTCAGCGCGAGTCTTAGAACGTAAAATATAGCTATATGCGGTGGAATCTTTGTAAAATACGCTCAGTAGAAGTCATTTGACGGCATTTTACAAATTATCGACACAACTTGTCCGGAGACGTCGGTTGTCCTTTAAGTCATTTTTATTGGTTTAATTTAAAACAGATTCTTTTCTTCCAGTGTATTGTAGGTGTTCAAATACCTGACATGTTTCGGTGTATACTTCCGCCTTCGTCAGAGTGTCACGGATGCTATAAAATGTTGCATTAAGTTCATCCTGTCTACTTGATATCTAATTTAAAACAGATTCTTATCTTAAAGACGTGTATTGAAAGAAGTGTATTGTCGGTGTTCAAATACCTGACATGTTTCGGCGTCTACTTCCGCCTTCGAAGGAAACACACAGGCTGATATTTTTAGTCAAATGAAAAACACCAATAAAAATTACTTAGTTTCCCAAAACTACTTCAAAATGACCTCAGAAAGTTTCAGTTTCAGAAGGTCCCGCCTCCTTGTTCGTGACGTCACGCCAGTACGTCGTGCCTTGCTCTAGAATCAAAACAATGGCTTCAGATTCGGAGAAGATGCTTTCTTGTTACTCATCCAGTTATGAATATGATTCAAATAGTTCTGAAGAGGAAAGCATAAATGTTTGCAATTGATTAAAGAACTATTTCCGTATCAATTGAGCCGTCAGGAAACCAATGTAGCGTCCCGGAAAATGCAGAAGATGGCGCCCAAGCTCCGTTGGAAATGGACTGATTTGTCTGCTGGGAATTTGTGTCAAATCGTATCAAATAGTAGTCTTGGTGCAGGCCTGGCCAACCCGCGGCTCCCGAGCCGCGTGCGGCTCTTTGGCTGATTTCATGCGGCTCTTAAAGGACAACCGACGTCTCCGGACAAGTTGTGTACATAATTTGTAAAATGGCTTTAAATGACTTCTACTGAGCGGACTCGTCACCAACTCAAAAACAAGACTACATGAATATTCAGCGCAAGTCTTAAAACATAGAAATATAGCTATATGCTGTGGAATCTTTGTAAAGTACGCTCAGTAGAAGTCATTTGAAGTGCTTTTACAAATTATGGACACAACTTGTCCGGAGGCGTCTGCTGTCTTTTAAATCTCAATTGCTATCTTGTCGAAGCGGTGTGTGATTGTGAGTCTCACATGCAACAGTATTATGTTCACCATTTATCATAATGGAAAGTAATCTGATTCTATTACTTATAAACTCGAAAAGAATTTGAATGACGGACGAAATGACTAAGTATTCTTAGATGCTGAGCACGGTGGTCCACTAGATGGTGGTACACAAGAGTTTACAGGTGTTCAAAGTCTTGAAACGAGTTCATGACTGTAACATTCATGGCATAATAAAAAAAAATTGAAACATTTTGTTGACACTTCTTCACTCAATTTCACACAACTTCTCAAGAATGATCAGTAGGAACATTATGCACCTAATCTTGATATTTGTTTTGGCAAAGGCAGTGGATACATACTTTTTTTAGGATTAATAAATTTGTGAGAAAAAAAAATCATTGTCCACATCATTATGGGGTCTTCTGTGGGGAAAAATAATGAATTCCATTTTGGAACAAATCTGTAAAATAAAAAGGGGAAAAGTGAAGTGCTGTGGATACTTTCTAGACACCTTTTACTTTTTAATACTTGTCATCTTATTGGAGCCCATCTCAGGTGACTTAAGGTGAATTACGTATTTGATATATCACCTGTCAGAGTTAGGCATGACAATGTCAGACAGCAATTCACTTTCGCAATTATACAACTTTTTTCAATTAATCATTTTTTAAAAACATTTTGGACTATGGGAGGAAGCTTGACAACCTCACAAAAAGCTAAATATTTCAACCCAGAAGTGTTTTGTTCTATCCAGTCACGTCGGTGCTTTTTTGCAAAGAAATCCATACGTATTTGAAAATCCAATGTGGTAATTTACTGTCCCATTAATTACAAAGCTCAAGTTTTCCTTTATAATAAAGAAATACATGGCATTGTCATCAAATGGTTAGTATAGTTTTGCATTTTTGATTGTTGCTGTGCTGATGACCATTTTGTGTTTGGGAGCCTTTTACTGAGCGAGTTGCTTGTTCTGTAGCCACAAAGGGACATAAGTCTTCTTGTGCCGGTCCCAAGCCCGGATAAATACAGAGGGTTGTGTCAGGATGGGCATCCGACGTAAAAGCTGGGCCAAAACAACCATGCGTATCATACCTCTGAAGATGGTGGTTACTGATTCGCTGTGGCAACCCCTTGAAGGGAAAAGCCGAAAGGAAAAGAAGAAGAAGGACTGTGTTGACCAGAAATTGTCCTTTCAAAGAGTATTTTTTTTTTTTTTTGCATTTGCTCATTGATCTCCATTTAACCATTTCCTACACCACTTCCCCCCAAGGCAGTCATTAGTTTCCCACTCAATTTATCATTGACTTTGCCACTTAGCTTCCTGCTGCGCCCTCCAGGCAGCGAGGACCTCGTCATCTGGCTCCTCGGCGGCCGCTCGAGCTCTGACCCTCTGCCTAGTCTGGGCGATGAAGGCTTCAATGTCTTCTTCCTCATCGTCACCATCCGCATCCCGCATCCCCCCACCTGTGTCGTTGCTTCTGAGTTGTGAATAATTTCTGAATTTTCTCCTGGAGCTGAGGTCACTCGGCTCATCATCCTTGTCGTATGGTCTCCTGGCTTGACTGTGACCATTGTTGATGCCAGAATAGTGGGCTCCGTTGGCGGATGTGTCCGTTTGCAGTTGGGATAAGTATCTGGAGGTGCCGCCATAAGTTTGTGTGTCATCGTCCTCACCAGCACACGAGGCCCTGCGACTGGAGAAGTCAAACTGTGAGGCGGAGCCGTCTAGGTCATCATAGGGATCCTCTGTTGCTGCCACAGCGGCAGATTTTCCGGGTGGAGGCCTGACTGTTTTCAGCCAGTCATCCACGCTGGTGTTCTTGTTGGTCTCCAGAGCAGGGTTGAGGTTCAAACATCCAGAAAGGCCAAATGTTTTGAAAGGTTTCTGCTTCTTTTTCTTTGTCTCTTCAAAGAATTCCTCCTCCTTCCTTTGCTCCTCCTCTTCATCTGCCTTTGGTTTCTTTTTCTTGTATAAAGTGCTGCGCTTGTTGTCCTCCAGAATTTTCTTCTTTTCATAGGTTGCCATCTTGTCTCTCATTTCAGACCTGATCTCCTTGTCAATGGCATCCAGTTTACCGAGGTTGACCTGATCTTGGAAGAGGCTGAAGAGAGGGACACTGGTGGTGGTGATTTTATTTTTCTGAGCATCCAGCAGCGAAGACGTTCTGGCACTGGCCCCACTTAATCCACTGACAGATGCTGGCCGCCCACAACCGTGAGGGATGCTACTGGAGTAAGACTGCCTACTCAACACGGAGGCCTTGTCATCTCCACCATGGCCCGTCATCACGTTGGATGAAGCACCAAAATTCGGCTCTGAACCAACAAGTGATGGAGGAGGCAGGCTCATCTCATTCTGCTTCTGTTTAATGGTTTCAGTGACTACATTGGCGATCCAATTCTGGATGCTGGCCAGGTTTACCAATGGTTCTCCCGAGGGACCCTGGACGGTTGGAACAGGAAGGATGGGAGGAGGCTGCAGAACAGAGTGTGTTGATCTCGTACTACAGGCCTGCGATGCAGAGGATCGGACAGACGATTGTCCGCTGATCATTGACATGTTATCGTCATTGAGGACACTGGGTGGTCCGGTGACTCCAGTTCCGGCCCAGCAGGCAGAGAGAGGTATCGTAGTTCCACTTGCACAGCTCTCATTTTCCCAGCCGCAGACAGACTGGCTTTCTTCCAACGTCTTTTTGGAACGCTCCAGGATCTCCTCTCGCCTTTGGCGCCGTTTAATAGCGGCAGAATCGTCACCCCGACTCAGCTCCAGAATCTCTTCCATATTTTCCTCGCCAAATCGCCTTTGCTGCCTCCGTTTCCATGACTGATAGGCGGTCAGGTTGACGTCTTCGAAGGATGGAGTTGTTGCTTCAAAACCATCACTTTTTTCATTATCAGCAACACAACTATTCTCTCCGTCGCCACGATCTTTCTTGTTCCATCCAAACTGAATCCGCTTGACGCGCCAGCGCTCCAGAGGCGTCATTTTGTCCTTGTTCTTCAGGCAGAAATTGTACATGGACGTATTGTCTGAAAGGATGCTCTCCATCTCCTCATCGATTTTAGTCTTTGTCTCCTGTTGTGAAGCTTCACCGTCGTTGACTTTACCATCCTTCCTTTTCCGATACCGAGCACAGGCCTCTTCCTCAATCTCCCGCAGTCGCTGCTTCCAGAGGTCAGTGTAACTGGTGCAGCTCGAGGTGGACACAGCTTCCGATGTGGGCCGTCTGACGGGGCGCTTCAAAGACTCCTTCAGGTCGTGCACGTCCTCGCTAGTGACACTCTCAACATCTGCATCTGTGCCGGGCGTCGCATCTTCCACGTCGCTGTTCAGCTGCGCCTCCCACCACTCATCACTTTGGTACAGCTCATTTCTGCGCTGCCACTCGTGAATCATTCTATCCAAACCGTCGTCATCCACGCCAACTTCCGTGCTTCCCACCTGTTTAGACGGGATTGATTTCGCTTGACCACATAAAGTTTGACCATTGTGCGGTCTGTTGGATCTGCTCCAAAGCTCCTCAGTGACTGCGGACGAGCCCAGACTGCTCATCACGCTGGTGCAGTCTTCCTCTTCCTCCATCGTGATGGAGTGAGCTCTTACCTTTATCATGCTTTGCCCTTCGTCGTGATCCTGCTCATTATCTTCACTGCCCTCACCAAATATCCGAGCACGAGTGCGTGTGTCGATAACGGAACATTGGCTGAGTGTGTCGTCATCCTCCCTCTCCTCTAGCAAATCGTCATTGAGCTCTCTCAGTTGTTTGAGGAAACCCTCATTAGGATTGATGGGGCGCTTTTTTCTCATGGCGGTCAGGGCCTCCATGATGGTCATGTGCTGGAATATCATCAGGTAGGAAGCCACCAGGACAGCTGAACGACTGACGCCCATCATGGAAACCACCACAACTTTGCCTGTAAACAAACGAGCAACAGTGAGGCTTCGGGTATTTCATGATTTAATCTTATTACTCGAATAAGATAAGTGGTGTAGTAAATGAATGGATAGATAGATAGATAGATTGATATTTCAATGAAATCATCTGAAAAACGAAACTCTTTGTTTTCAATCAGATTTGCTGATGAACGTATGACTCGAAGGGTTACATGAGCTGTGGTCAAAATTAACTTTTTGACAGAAAGGGATCTCCTTCCAGGAAAACACATCAAGTTCATTTCTTCTCCAAAGTAGGTGTTCACCTTTGTGAGTCAGCAAAGCTTCATCCAAGAATTCAGCAGTAGGCCGAAAGTGTGGTGAGATGTCAGCATCAGGGAAGTCATCCACCTCAACACCCATGTAGTGCACACCCATCCCGGAATAAAAAGCCTCGCCCGTGTAGACGCCGGTGCCGTGGGCGGTGTTAAGGATGTGTGTGATGCCCATTCGCTTCAGCCGGGCTTTGTTGACAGCGACGGATCTGGGCGATACAAAAAAATGGAGCAATGCATTTCATAAAAGCTGAAACACACCAGTGTAAGTCCTCAACAAGATATGAAATAGTACACAGAGTACTCAGCATACAATTCCTACATAATATGTGTTGAAAAACCGGGGACATTGGAAAAACAGAAAACCAAACAAAAAAAACGGGGGAAAGTGAAAAACCATGAAAACTGCAAAAAAAAAAAAAAAACTGGGAAAAAAAATCAAGAAAGTGGGAAACCGTGGAAAACTGGAAAATTCAAGAAAAACCACAAGATCTGTGAAAAATTGGGGAATGAGAAAAAGTGGGCAACCGCATTAAAGGGGGGAAAGTGGAAAACCGTGAAAATGAACAAAATCCAGAAAAAACACAAAAGAAAAAAAAACTGGGAAAACCGCGAAAAACGGGGAAATTTGAAAGCCATGAAAAACTGGAAAAATAAAGTAAAACGGGGGGGAAAGTGATAGACATGAAAAAAGCGCAAAAAAGGCGGAATGTGGTAAAACTGGAAAACCATGAAAAATGCGGAAAATCGTGAAAAAAAACATGAAATCCACAAAAACCGGGGCATTGGAAAACCGCAAAAAATGGGGGAAAGTGGAACTGAGAAAAATCAAGAAAAATCAAGAAAAACCACAAAATCCACACAAAAAACAGTGCAGTGGAAAAACTGAAAAACAGCAAAAAAAGGGAAAATCAAGAAAAAACATGAAATCGCGAAAAACGGAACACTGGAAAAATCGGAAACCCGCAAAAATAGGGGTAAATGGAAAACCATGACAAACTGGAAAACTGCCAAAAAAATGGAAAACTCAAGAAAAACATGCCGTTAAAACACGCCTCAAAACTCACGTTGACTCTTTGGCATGCCGAGTGCATTACTCAAACTTGGTTTTAGTATATACACACTGGTGTTTTCTATTATCTTTGTGACCGATTTATTGATTGTACATTATCTGATAGTTGCTACATGTACAGCACTTTGTATGCAGCATTGTCTGTTTGAAAGTGCTCTATAAATACAATTGAGTTGAGAATGTAAGAAATTTTAAATTAGTATTTTCATTTTTTTCATTTAAGATTCAAAAAAAGTGTTGAGTTAAAGGACAACGACACAATTTTTTGTTTCCTAACTGACATCAGAAAAACGTTTTATAGCATCTAAAATACACAAAACACGCAGGCTGTTTAGTCAAATGCCAAACACCAATAAAAATCACTTAAAGTGTCCCAAAACTGCCACAAAATGAGCTCGAAACTGGGGAGATTCAGAAAGTCCCACCCCTTGTTCGTGACATCACGCCAGGATACTCCTTCACAAACTGCCTTGCTCCAGAATCAAAACAATGGCTTTAGAGAGTTCAGATTCGGAGAAGATGCTTTCTTGTTACTCATCCAGTTATGAATATGAAGTCTTTCCGTCTCAATTCGAGCTGTCTGCAAGGGATGAAACCGGTGAAGATCTGGACTCCAATGTACCGCCCATAAAATGCACAAGATGCACAAGCTCCATTGGAAATGGGCTGATTTGTCCACTGGGAATTTGTGTACACTTACACCTTCTTTATGCATGTTACAATTGCAATTGGCTGCAACACACAACGATTCACCATCGTGTTATTTATGTAGTTTTCCTACTAATTTCGCGATCAACGCGGTGTTTTCTGATGAAAAAGTACCCACAATGTATTGTGTGTCGCTTTCTTGGTCAAGGGCGTACCGAATGTGACGTCACTTAGGGCATCGTCATCAACTCGAAAACAAGACTTCATGAATATTCAGCGTGAGTCTTAAAACGTAAAATATAGCTATATGCGGGGGAATCTTTGTAAAATGCGCTCAGTAGAAGTCATTTGAAGTGATTTTACAAATTATGGATGCAACCTTTCCATAAGTGTCGGTTGTCCTTTAAATGTGATACAGTATATGACAATATTCAACTTGCAAAAAAATCTGCCTACTTGAGTCCGCATTGTTTCTCATGTATTTCCCTAACTGTACTTAAATTATCTAAAGTACATCCTCTCATCGTCATTAATCATTGTCATGTGATGCAAGTATTAATTGAAAAGATATAGGTGACACTGACTTCTCAGCAATGAAAATGTTTGGCCACACTTCGTCCATATCCCTGCTGGGGGCCTCCAGGCGTTCTTGAACCATTGCCCTTTGGATGTCCAGCACACAGGGAGTGTTGTAGGGGCTGCGGTCATCAATCATCTCCCGCACTCGGTTGTAGAGGTCCTCCACCATCAGCTGCTCAGCGGTTTCAAGCATGGACTCTGGGATAGACTCAGGGCGGGCACCACGATGTGGCAATTCTGCGAATGACAAAAAAAAACAAGTTCAGTTTTTATTGAGAAGGTTCAGCTGAATTACATTTGAAAATGCAATTAGGTGTCTCTTAAAGGACAACCGACACCTTTGGAAGAGTTCCGTCCATAATTTGTAAAATCACTTCAAATGACTTCTACTGAGCTTCTTCTTTTCCTTTGGGCTTTTCCCTTCAATGGGTCGCCACAGCAAATCAGTGTCCTCCATCTTGAGAGGTTTGATCTGCACGTTTGTTTTGGCCAAGCTTTTACGTCGGATGCCCTTCCTGACACAACCCTCTGTATTTATCCGGGCTTGGGACCGGCACAAGAAGACTTGTGTCCCCTTGTGGCTACAGAACAAGCAACTCGCTCAGTAAAAGGCTCCCAAACACAAAATGGTCATCGGCACAGCAACATTCAAAAAAGCAAAAACTATACTCACCATTTGATGACAATGCTCTGATCTTATCGTGAAATGGGCATATCTTTCCCTACATTACATAACATTTGGAATACTTCTTTCATTAGTGTGCATCAAAATATGATGCGAGAGCTCAGGGTGCATCAAAGGACTGACTGCTATGCCTATATTAGTGAAACACATAATCCGACTGATGCACAGTACGGTGATGTTTAACATTGTCCAGATCATCTTCAACATTTGCATATTCATGATGTCATCACCAAGATTCCGAATCGTGTTTTTGAGGGGTTGGAGGGGGTTCAATCTAAAATGTTTCTTTCATCTTAAACAATGACACATTTCAGAAGACAGACCCGAAAAATGAGTACTAATAATCATAATATTAATAATAATAATAATAATAATACATTTTTATCAAATACATTTTATTTCAAGTGCCTTTCAAAGCTCTCAAGGACACTTTACAGTCAGACAAGGAGAGACACACTAATAAAAAAATCCAATTATAAATAGAAACAAGAGATAAAGTTACACAGAAAATGACACCCTTCACATTGCTGAAAAAAAGAAAAAAGATTAACCCAAAAAAGAATATTCCTTGAATGCAAAACCAAAAACATGATTGCAATTTTTAGGAAAACGCATTCCATTTTTTCGGCAAACCAGCAGCTTCTACTGAGCGCATTTTATAAAGATTCCACCGCATATAGCTATATTTTACGTTTTAAGACTTGCGCTGAATATTCATGAAGTCTTGTTTTCGAGTTGATGACGATGCCCTAAGTGACGTCACATTCGGAACGCCCTTGACCAAGAAAGCAACACACAATGCATTTTGGGTACTTTTTTTCATCTGAAAACACCATGTTGATCGCGAAATTAGAAGGAAAACGACATAGATAATGAGATGGTGAATCGTTGTGTGTCGCAGCCAATTGCAGTAACACGCATAAAGAAGGTGTAAGCTTTCACAAATTCCCAGCGGACAAATCAGCCCATTTCCAACGGAGCTTGTGCGCCATCTTGTGCATTTTCGGGGCGCTACATTGGAGTCCAGACGGCTCGAATTGATACGGAAGGACTTCCTTAATTGATTGCAAACATTTATGCTTTCCTCTTCAGAACTATTTGACTGGATGAGTAACAAGAAAGCATGTCTGAATCTGAACTCTCTGAAGCCATTGTTTTGATTCTGGAGCAAGGCAGTATGTGACCAATAGTGACGTCACGAACAAGTGGGCGGGACCTTCTGAAACTCGCCATTTCTGGGGTCATTTTGAAGTCATTTTTATTGGTGTTTTGCATTTGACTAAAAATATCAGCCTGCCTGTTTTGGATATTTTAGATACTATAAAACTTTTTCCTGATGTCAGTTATGAAACAAAAAAATGCTGTCGGTTGTCCTTTAAGTGACAACTTTGTTTTCATTATTTTCTTTCTCCACCAATGAATTTCTCAAAGTTGAATTCAGGATAGACAAGCTCATTCGCATGCATTGTTTGACATCCACATTTTTTCGCACAAATCATCACCTCAGCTCATTAGTGGATGGTGGAATCCAGACGGTCACCCACTTTAAGTTAATTGTCTCATTTAACACAAATCACATTCCTCCTCAGATTTGCAGGGTTCGCAGCATCTTAATATGAAATCCATGTTTTATCTGCTGTCCTTTCAATTATCCCCTGGCTACTTGTGCTGTGCACCAGCGTCTTGCTGGGAGCATATATAGTCACAGTAGGGGCTCCAGTCAGCAATAATCAATGTGGTTGAGAATATCAAAAACTTCTAAAGCTTTAAAGATTTCGTTTAACAGCAGAAGATCAGAGAAGCAACAGTACAGGTGTTGACATTAGGTAGATATATCATATATCCATCCACTGATCAAATGATGAAAAAAATCATATATTTGTTGCTTGATGTCAGTGTCACACAGTGCCTCACCCTCATTAATGATCTTCTTGGCGGCAATTGCCGATGACAAGTGGATCGGCTCCATAAAAATACTGGCGGCATCCGAGCCAGAAATGGCAGAAAATCTGGACTCTGACATCAAAGAGAGGCTGAAAACGGTACAAGTGAAGTCATTCTGCCATCTTTCATTCAGTTGACGGAAAAAAAAGTTTTCAAAATTTACCTGGGCGACGAACAACGCAAGTAACGCGATTGTATACCATGGATGTTTCTCTCCCCATCATCGCCATTCGGCACCGCCTGATCCTCGTGCTCTTCGCCAGATGCCATGTCCGCCACGTTGATTGCCCCCAGTTCAGGCAAATGGGTGTCCTCTTTGACCATCCGAACCCACATGAAACAAAACGATGAAAAACATTTTTACTTTTTGAGAAAAAGGAAACAGCTAATTTTAAGCACAACACTGTGACAGTGGCGGACCGTCAAGGCCTGCAAAGCCTTCTATGCTAGCCTAAAAATATCAGAATCACGGACTGTTGTTCATTACATTTTTGTCCAAGAATTCTTATTAAATAATACCAAATTGTCTTTCAGCTTCCTTTCATTACTTTTCCCCTGCTGCGCTGCTTCCAGGTGTGTGTTTTCATATTTGAGCATTTAACCAATCACATTTCAGTCATCATTTGTTTCCAAGGTCAGAAATCTACCTAGACGCCTTCACAATCAGTTCTGGGGGCCCTGTCGTACCAAATGTGTCAATCAAACTGTTGCTCTACCGATCAGATTTCAAGTTGGAAACCCAAAAGGGGTACCAACGACTTATTGAAAGCGCTGGTCAACGTCAGAGTTTTCACAAACTATGATTGGCTAGTCACTCGCCATTCAGTTTGCGAAAACTGCTCTGATCACAAGCTGCTAGTGACAAGAGCATACTGGCCAGAGATAGCACACTTTAACGGTAGCGAGCTGCATAAGCAAATATAATGTGCTGATTCAATAGCAGTTTTGTCAACCCACAATGGCCGAAGGAGGACAAGACATGGATTTGGTTGGAGATTTACTGTTAGAGCCATTTTCAAGACACACTTTTCAAAAAAAGATGGACACCATTAAGAAAAGTTGGTCAGTTATTTCCTGGCTAAGTGTAGCCTCTAGTGGACTTGTAGTAAATAACACCACACTTTTTTCAGTCTGGATTTATTCAGACTGAGCACTACTGAAGGCCCAGCGATGAAATCCACGGCCCGCCACTGATTGTGATAGTGATTTCCAATCAGTGTATAGTTAGCGTGTGAGCAATGCTTCTATGAAAAACAAAATGGAATTCATCAGCTAACATGAATTCCATGACTAACATTTATCACATGACACTTAATATTTCACAATGTGCCGTGTAAATGTTTTAAGAAGATGATATCAACGTTCGAGAGGCTGAGTTGTGTCGAGCCTGGCAGCAGATCTATTTTTAAGCAACAGCTGTGTCAGAGGCCTGAGAGCAGTGCCGTGTACAGATCACTGTACCAAACAACCATCACAAAATAGAGATGCAAACAAGCGTTACAATCAGTCTTCTTGGCAGCGCGTGAACAACAACAAACTGATTGTATGCCTTACCTTGGCAGTCAGCGGTGTCCATGAGAGGAGGTCTGCTTTACGAAGCTGATGGTGGTCACACTAAAGTTAGCGGTGTCCTTCCACCCCCTGTGACACCCCTACCACCCAACCATTCAGGAGGTCTGGACACCCGACACCCATTCACCAGATCTCCGTCATAACTGGTCTCACCTTCCTTTCTGATTTCCTTTGCTCATATTTTGCTTTCGTGGCGTTATTTCCTTCGACATATCCTTAACTGTTGTGACAGCTCTACATAAAGAAATATGTATTACGTTGTATTGATTCGTTGGCAATCATCCTCTTTCACCTTTTCTCCTTTTGATGTCAAATACCACCTTCTTATCCTCCCTGATGATTTGAAGTCAGTACAGTAAAGTCTCGTTATATCGATATTCAATGGAGTCCGAAAAAATATCGATATAACCGGGACTATCGATATATCCAACCCTGTTTGCATGTAATTTTCTCCGTGCGTGCATAGAAATAGTATCGATATAACCGGGACTATCGATATATCCGATATCGATATAACGAGACTTTACTGTATTTGAATTTCTTTGTCCCTCCTTTTGCCCATTCTGAAGAGCAATTTCCCCCTTCCTTAGCAATATCGTGAAAGGTGGCCTTTTCTTTCAAGCTACATGGAAAATTACCAGTGAATGCATTTCCACAAGGAGGTCAACACGGTAACTCAGTGAGAATTCTAATTCGGTCAGTTCTTATCTGACTTGTGGTATCAGAGTTTTTAAAGGAACAACACAGTCTTTGTCAGTCAGCTGACACCAATGTTTGCTATTTATAATCTACATGCAGCTACAATACTTCTTCTGAACGCATCGCTAACTGTTGCACATCTTTATTCATCCTTTACGATAAGGTTGCTTAAAGAGACTTTGTAAAGAAAGTCAGTCAACACATATGGGGTGTTACAAAAGTTACAGCACATTTCAAATCTGAACTGCAAGTGTCATCCACCACTTCAAAATCATCCACATGGAGTGTAACACTTTCCAAGCTTTCTCTACCCCACTTACATGCACTTCTTTCATCCATGTTTTAAAACAGGTCTCTTTGTGCCTGGGAAAGAGGAAAAACCACCAGGTTGGGTGAGTACAGACAAAAAAGGTTGGTCCAGAAAGGATGATTTTGTTCTCCGCCAGGAACTGTAAGATGCTCTGGGCATTGTGAGCAGTTGTGTTGTCATGTTGAAGCAACCGTGAGTTGTCCTCCTACTGCTCTCGTCTCTTCTCATGCTCGAGATGAAGCCAATGCGGAAGGATCTCTTTGTGGGTGACCTTTTAAATTGTCTGACCCACAGCAAAAGGGAAAAGTCATACTATAGTTTTCCTCATCCGTTTTAATTATAATATCAGATAGTGCCTATCTGATAGGCACTATGTACAATCTCTTCCTCTTCACAAACACGTTTTGGAAATAAAATGCATGACGTACCACATTAACACAAAAACACAGTCTGGTTACTCAGCATTGAAAACATTCAAAATATTGTGGTTGCTAGTTTACAATGAAACTTAGCACATGTGAACAGGGACGTGGCACCTGAAAAAAACTAGGCGCCTTTCGTGAATTATGAAGGGCACAGCGATGATGTTTGTTGACCGGGAGATGGAGACCTGGGTGAGATTTTTCCAAATCACACATAGAAAATGAAAATCGATTAACTATTACCTACTAGCTGGGCAGGGTCCATCTTTTCCAATTCTAGTTAGGAAGGTGTGGTCACCCATACTTTACAAATATTCAGAATTTTATTCTGAAGAATAATAAATATTTTCTCATGAATGTCCTGAATTCTGAAAAAGAGGGCTTAAAAATGATTCGAATTTTCCCTTGCAAATAGATGACCAGACAGTTTCCTACTTTTGGAAGCCTTCCGATTGAGATGGCAATTTAGGTCATGTCGGAACAGGCTTCCTGCATCATTGACTCGCAAAACTCAATTTCCGAAAATTATTCCGATTGTTTTTCTTAGAATTGAGTGTTTCCACAGTTCACAAAAACAACAAAGACAAATGTCTTCTTGTCTCCACTGCTGTGGACTTGTTCACGGCAGTAGAAGAGAGAAAGTTAACACATCCTTTCAACACAGCAAATCCAATTGTGTTTAAGGTTCTGCGCATCTTGTGATCCGCTCAGCTCTCATTAGCTAAAGCGGCTTCTTTCTTTTTGGCCTGGTAGTCTGCCAGCTTCTCCTCATCTTCCTCCGTTAAACTGGCATGTAATTTCGACTCTGGGAGGGGAGGAAGCTCGCTATACAGCGGTGGCAGGCACGGGACCAATTGCAGCCCATCGCTGTCGTTCAGGAGCTGCACACAGCTGTAGAGATTCTGCGGGGGGCAGGTAGTTGGGAGGGCAGGTGGGGGTGCGCTTGGCTGTCCCGTCATGCTGTAGTTGCTCTCTGGCCACGGGGATGGCGAGAAGGCTTGAGGAGGTGACATGCAGTAAGCGCTTGGCATGAATGCTGTCGGAGTCTGGCTCACAAGCTGATGAAGAGTCGCGGCGGGCGGCAAGTCGTGCGGGACGGTGAAGGCATCCGGCACCTGGCTGGGTGACTTGGTGGGATTGGGGCAGTCTTTGGCCGTGGCGAGATAGATGTTGTCGGGGCACACTTGCTCCCACACCTCCAGGAAGCTGGGTGCTACGTAGCCATTGAAATTGGTCAGGTGGTGGTTGATTTCTTCCAAGTTTCCTTCCTGAGGACGCAGAGTGGGAAGCAAGTTGAATAAACATTATCAAGTCTCTCATCAAGTCAGTGATGTTTTTTTCAGTCTTTCTTTCTCTCTGTGACTCACAGGAGGAGGAATACCTTGCAATAATCTGTATTCAATGAACATTAAATAATCATGTGAATAAAAACCAGCCATCTCTGGCTCCATAATGGGCCTCCAATTAGATTTCAAAGAACTGGGCAAAATACAGAAGAAGAGGAAATGGAGCCCAGATAGCAGGGATGGATCAAGTGCAGTGAGAAGCTAGCAACATTTCTGCTTGAAAGTCACATTTATCACCTCTTCTGGATCTTTAATTGACTCTACATTCCCAAAAAATAAAACTGCAAGTCGATAGCATTTATGGGCACTGCATTCCGAAAGAGCGTGCTAGGAACATACATGTCGTAGATGTGGCTAATGTCGCAACCATTGCATTGCTAGTGCTGCTACTTTGAGGATACGAGACCATGTGTAACAATCATGCTCATGCACATTTAGTCAGGGGCGTTTTTAACACCCTTTAAGTAAGTAACCATACTTCCTGAAATATAGAGTCAGAGTATGTTAGCCACCTAGTGTGAGCAGAAGTCAGAAGACACATAGAAGATGGAACGTGCGTTACCTTCAAAAGCAGTGGGTCAATACCGATGATGCGTGGTTTTGGAATTGGTGGCCAAAAGAAGTTTTTCACTCTGAATGGTAAAACAGTAGGATGTCAGATTGAAAGGACAACCGACACCATTTTTTTGTTTCCTAACTGACATCAGAGAAACATCTTATCGCATCTAAAAATACCCAAAACACGCAGGCTGATATTTTTAGTCAAATGCGAAACACCAATAAAAATGACTTCAAGAGTCCAAAAACTGACACAAATCAGCTCGAAACTGGGGATTTTCAGAAAGTCCCGCCCCGAGTTCGTCATGTCACGCCAGGTCGTCTTGCCTTGCTCAAGAAAAAAAACAAAGGGCTCACAGAGTTCAGATTCGGAGAAGATGCTTTCTCGTTACTCATCCAGTTATGAATATGATTCAAATAGTTCTGAAGAGGAAAGCATACATGTTTGCAATCGATTAAAGGAGTCCTCCAGTGTCAATTCAAGCCATCAGACACCAATGTAGCGTCTCAGAAAATGCCCAATGTGGCGCCCAAGCTCCGTTGGAAATGTTGGCTGGGAATTTGTGTCAGCGAGTATCAAATAGTAGTCTTGGTGCAACACACAACTATTCACCATTGCGTTATGTACATGTTATCCTTCTAATTTCGCCATCAACACGGATCAACACGTAGTTTTCAGACCAAACAAAGTACCCAAAATGCATTGTGTGTCGCTTTCTTGGTCAGTGACGATACCTACCGTGACGTCACGTAAGGACTCGTCACCAACTCAAAAACAAGACTTACTGAATATTCAGAGCGAGTCTTAAAACGTAAAATAGCTATATGCGGTGGAATCTTTGCAAAATATGCTCAGTAGAAGTTATTAGAAGTTATTTTACAAATTATGGACACAACTTGTCCGAAGGCGTCGGTTGTCGTTTAAGGACAACCGAGGCCTTCGGACAAGTTGTGTCCATAATTTGTAAAATGGCTTCACATTAATTCTACTGGGTGTATTTTAATAAGATTCCACCGCATATAGCAATATTTTACGTTTTAAGACTGGCGCTGAACATTCAGGAAGTCTTGTTTTTGAGTTGGTGACGAGTACTCACGTGATGTCAGAAAAGGACCGCCCCCTGACCGTAAAAAAGACGCATTTAGCGTCTTTCCATCACGTCAATGTATTTTGCTGTACTGTTTTTTTTAAACCGTGTGTTACATCCAAAAGCCGCCAGCAGAGGGAGGCCAAGCTCCATTGAAAGAATATATCAGCTTGTGGAAACGGGCCGATTCATTCCACACAGCTCGGTGGCCATTTTATTTGCCTCAAAATGACACGGAATAAATTCTTTAATCGATTGCAAACATGTATGCTTTCCTCTTCAGAATTATTTGAATCATATTCATAACTGGATGTGTAACAAGAAAGCATATTATTCGAATCTGAAGCCATTGTTTTGATTCTCCAGCAATGCAAGACGTCTTGGCGTGACGTCACAAACTGGGGGCGGGACTTTCTCAAAATGCCCAATTCGCAGCTCAATTTTCTGCAGATTTTGGACACTTTAAGTCATTTTTATCGGTGTTTTCCATTTGAATAAAAATATCATACTACGTGTTTTGGGTATTTTAGATGCTATAAAACGCTTTTCTGATGTCAGTTAAAAAACAAAAAAGTGACGTCGGTTGTCCTTTAAGGGAAAGGCACAGGGGAGTTTTTCATTGCACACGAAGAAAAGGAAGGTGAATTCCCACCGAACACATTGTGGAATGACACGCACGGCGAAGGCCAAGAGCGCCATCATGCTGATGGTTGTGACCAGAATCACCACCAGGAGTTTGTCTGTTTCAATGAAGGCAACAAAGTGATCAACATCAATCAAAATACTTTTTATTCACAGTCTCAATTCTACTTTTGGCAAATTAAATTATTAAACGATGAATTGATTTCTCTCAGTCACTTATTTTATAGTGCTGTTAGTAAGTAGTCAAATATCCGTCCATTCATTTAATTTCTAATCCATTTATCCTCACGAGATTCGCAGGCATGCTGGAGCCAATTTTATCTGGTTATGGGCAGTAGTCGTGTACACTCCGAGCTGGTTGCCAGCCAATTGCAGCTTGAAATAATCATAAAACACAAGATTCTGTGAGGCCTTGCAAGATCAGCCCAAATACGTTTTGGCTGAAACATAATAGGTTCTCCGTTATGAAAACAGCTACAGTTGAAAGGCCTGGGTAACAAACAGAAAGAAAGCTCATTCCCTGCCACAACAGCCGGATGGAGATGCGCTCAAATTGGTGGGGACATTGTACCTGTGCCTGCAGGCGCCCGGGAAGGAATGTTCATCAGCAACGGCTGGCTCCAGTTGCTCCACAACCCGTAATTTTGCGAGCGGCAACGTACGCGGAGCACATAGTCATTGATGGGAAGGCCGAGAAGCTTGATTTCAGGCTCTCGCAATGACTGCTTAACCTGCAAACCGGGGGACAAAACTGAAAGACCCCAAAAGCACTTTGCAATCCCGCCGTTATATCTCGTTTACCTTCCATTTGTCAGGCTCGCTAACTTGTGTGTACTGCAATTCGTACACTAGGGTGATCCAGCCGTATTTGAGGTCTGAAGGCCTCGGGTATGCCCAAGAGAGCAGAACATCATGACCAATCTCGTCTCCTCCGGCATCCATCAACTGGTAAGTTAGGTTGACCGGAGCTTCGGTTTGAACTGTTGGAGAAGGAATAAAGCAAAAGATCTGATGGCCACAGACTAACTCAGTCTTGGCCATTCTCAAATAGCAAAAGTGCATTTTTTTAAATCCTAAAAAATGTGTGTGTGTATATATATATATATATATATATATATATATATATATATATATATATATATATATATATATATATATATATATATATATATATATATATATATAAAGTAAAGTCTCGTTATATCGATATTCAAGGGAGTCCGAAAAAATATCGATATAACCGGGACTATCGATATATCCGACCCTATTTGCATGTAATTTTCTCCGTGCGTGCATAGAAATAGTATCGATATAACCGGGACTATCGATATATCCGATATCGATATAACGAGACTTTACTGTACGTATATACATATATACATATACAGTAAAGTCTCGTTATATCGATATTCTCGGGAGTCGGAAAAAATATCGATATAACCGATATCGATATAACGAGTGGTATATATATATATATATATATATATATATATATATATATATATATATATATATACAGTAAAGTCTCGTTATATCGATATTCAAGGGAGTCCGAAAAAATATCGATATAACCGGGACTATCGATATATCCGACCCTGTTTGCATGTAATTTTCTCCGTGCGTGCATAGAAATAGTATCGATATAACCGGGACTATCGCTATATCCGATATCGATATAACGAGACTTTACTGTATATATATATATATATATATTTATCTTGATTACGGCAACTCTTCTTTGTTGGTTTATGTATGAATGTATTGTACTGCCCCCAGTGGCCAAGTTTCACACTAAATGAGGCAATGAATACTGTACATCCATTCATTTTCAACACCGCTGATCCTGAAGAATTGCTGGTGTAAATCTTAACTGACTTTGGGAAAATTGCGAACTGGTCGCTAGTCAGTGTGAGTGTAACACTACACCATCAACAATGGAGTGAATACACAAACGGGTTACTTTAAATTTTATTGAATTATTTTGGTACTTTGTTAAGGTACATTACTATCTGCTGTAGTGCGATTTTTTTTATTAAAGGAATTGATTTTAGAGTTGAGTGTGGTCTTTGAACAAATGAGCACAGTATTGTACCGGTAAATACATGTTCAGAACTTTTTAATCATGAATATTTTTTCATCATTTCAATTCATTTCTACTACGATCTTTATACCTCTGGTCATTTGCAATCAAACTGACAGACGCGGGATTCCGCAATTGTCCTTACCAATGTCGGCCACATCAAGGCAGTGCTGCGGTGAAGTGACGTTTTGGCGAGCCATGACAGCTGTGACATCCATGCAGTAGATGTTCCATATGAATGTATGGCTGCTGTCAAAATGGCAACTGTTGGCACCGGCGCTTGTGTAGTCAGGACACTCACGCTTGGGCCCTTTACTGAAAGGAATAAAGAATAAATCATCACAGCAATCATTCCCATCATGTCATTCCAATTCTACCACCACCAATTTCAACACGCAGCCCTGCGGGGAGTCATATCAAATGTGTATGTGTGTGTGTGTGTGTGTGTGTGTGTGTGTTTGTCATTTTTCCATTTTACAAAGATAATAAACGTGTTCATACTCTTTGGAATATGTGAGCACGTAGTTCACCTCCTCTCCTTCTGTCAGGTTGCTGAGCGGATGCCACCAGCAGGTGAATACTTCCATATTGGGTGAGCGGCATTTGTAGATGAGAGGCCTGGTTGTCATGGCAACCTCCCCTGCACAAGTAGGTGTGGCGGGGGTGGGGTGGGGGAGGAGAGTTAGGTTGGATGAATGTAAGCGAGCGTCTCCACGACATACGAATGCACGTGTTAACATTCTTATTCTTTCAGCCACGCGAGCTGGACTTGAAGGGAGTTAACCATTTCAAAGTTAGCTTGGACTGCACACGTGTTAAATGACCCCATTGCTGTCACGTGTCATCAAACACACAAGCGCTGACAGTCAGCCCACCAAGTAAAATTGATTGCCATCTGCAGGCGGTGGAAACATGGCGGCCGATACGAATTAATAAGCATCAGAGAGTCAAACAGGCAGAAATGAAACATTATGTTTGATCACCTGGCCTCAATTCCGTCTCACAAATAACATCAGTGTGACCTTGCGTGAACACACAGCGGCTCCCCTCTCCCGGCAAATTGGCGTTTTCATGTTTATTATGTTTGGTAGAGTCATTGCAAATGCCTTGCACGCTGGGTCCGAGAGGACAGTAATTTCATCTGTGCTGTATGTCATGCATATTAGCATATTTGACAATAAAGCTGACTATGACTTTGATGTTTGCTTGAGGGAGGAGATTGAAAAATAGTATGAAAGTCCGTCATGATTGTACACGGAAAGCTTCCAAAGTCATAGAATATCCATCGTTAACAAGAGGAAGAATGAATATTTATAATGCCAAGTTTGGCCTGGAATGTGGGCGAACTATGGAGAATTTGTTATCAAGAGTCTGGTGTAATGCATTTTGGTGTTTTTTTCCGCCTCCATTTTTGTTGGTCAATTAAAACACATTTATTATTCGGTTTTGCATGTATTTATTCATTTAAAAATTGTTACTTGATTTGTGAAAAACAAAATCCATTTGTTAAAAGCAAAATCAATTAACCGATGAATTGGATTGAAAAAAACATGCCTTTATTCTAAAGGCACAGTATTATAAATTGAGAGTACAGAAAATGCCCAAAGATACGAAGATTTATTTTGATTACTGGTTCGGTCTGTCGCACCCATCCATTCGCAGGCAAAAATGTTTACGATGTTAGAGTTAACACTAAGGTACAAAACAAAGATAATCAGGCTGCTCATTAAAGACTAGAGAAATAAATAAATACATAAATAGATACATCCATCCATCCATTTTCCATACCGCTTATTCCTCATTCGGGTCGCGGAGGGTGCTGGAGCCTATCTCAGCTGTCTTTGGGCAATTGGCCTGAATTGGTTGCCGGCCAATCGCAGGGCACACAAACACGTACAACAGTCACTCTAACACTCACACCTATAAAGGGACAATTTGGAGTGGTTAATCTGCCTGCCATGCATGTTTTTGGAGTGTGGGAGGAAACCGCAGGACCCGGACAAAACCCACGCGGGTCCGGGGAGAACATGCAAACTCCACACATTTTAATATTAGTTTTAGTGTCTTTTGTTTGTTTGTTTGTTTGTTTGTTTGTTTAAAAAATGACAATTAGTCAAGTGCAAAATAAAATAAATAGGTCCTTGGGTATGGTGCAATAAAGTAACCTACAAATCTCAAAACACTGTTTGACCTTGCTACTTCAATCTCAGAGTAAATACATTTAAAATGAACCTCCAGAGCTCATGTATCAAATAAATCGACAAAAACTTTCACTCATAGCAGTGACTCTCACTTACAGGGCATATCAAGGCAGGAAAGAACATCAGCAGTCACCTCTCAGAACCGCCTTTGTGCATGTTTGTCTCCTCCATGAGCAAGGAAGCAGCCCGCTAACAGACAGAGGCAGTGCCGTGCTGGGACTCACCTGCTGCTTCTCCGTCTCCAGCTCTGTTGTCCAGTTTTTGGCTTGTGTTGCCGCCCACTGAGGCGCCAAGCAGGCAGAGCAGCAGTCTCAGCATCCCGCAATCGCGGCACAATCTGTCAACACAAACAACGCGGACTACTGGAAACTCTGTGGGAAAGTTAGCCCACAGCAACGGGAGCATCTCCCAGTCATGAGACACATCACAAGGATGAACATCCCCCTTCCTGACCTCTTCCTCTCTTCTTTTCACGTTGCCAATGTTAAATCACTGTGACAGACCCAAATAAAGAAAGCTTTTCCAATCAACAAGCACATTGTCAGCAGCAGTGGTTGTTCGAGGATTACATCCCTGAGGTTCTCTTTGATTTTTTTAAGTCATGCCCTATCCTGTTCTATACATGTGGACTGTGTACTCATTTTTTAAGCATATTGCAGGAAGATAGTCTTGTTCAACTCGTGAATCCTCTGGTTTATCAAACAAAACACCCCCACATGCACACACTCACTATACAAAACACAACTTGTATTTTTCTGTATAAAAATGCAGTTTAAGTTGTAAAAAAAATCAATACAAATTTCTCTGCAAAAAGCACAATTTACATTATTTTCACTAGAACACCAATTTAAGTTGCAATGACTTTCAAACAGACTATTACCCTTTTGGGACACAATTTTAATAAGCACAACAATGCTTAATGCTGTGAAATGTAAATTTATCCACTGTGAGACTAATAAAAGCAAATCCAATCCATCCAATCTAATGCAGAACAGTATCGGTAGTTTGCTACAAAACAATTTGCTGAGTTGTTGTGACTTATATCATCAACTTTGGCAACCATTAAAAGGAACAACAGTCCTGTTCACTTAATTGTATTGATAAAAAACAAAACCAACATTGTTGAATTATCGAACTCAAAATGTTCTGAGTTTTATCTAATCAAAATTGAAGCATCTTTTATGGACGTTTGCTATAGGTCTTCAGAAATGGACACGAATGTGATCAAACTCATTCACTGTCAGACGTGCAAAAATGTGGCCACTCCAGTGCCAGGTTTTGTTTTTGTCATTGTCACTCGAATTCCAGGATCCACAGAATATTAAGTTTTAGGAGTACATAAACATTCAGTACAGCGTTAGAAGCCTTAGACGCTCTTCTTTCATCATAAAAAAAACATGGGTCTGGAGTCATATGAGCTTGAAATGAAGGTGGCTGTCCAAAATACAAAGCAATAATAATAATCATAATAATAATAATAATTCATTTCATTTCTAAGCGCCTTTCAAAACTCTCAAGGTCACTTTACAGTCACAGGATCAGTTTTTCTGTGGGTGAGCAGCGGCAGCCACATGCGCCAGCGTTCACACATACATATTGGTTTATATAGCGTTTGAACAACAGCTGAAGGTGGAACAAAGCACGAACAGAGAAAAAAGGGAAATGCTGCCCCCTTGTAGAAAAGAAAAAAACAGTGCCAGAGGCCATGGCCAGCGCTTTATTGGCACCCACATTCGGGAATGGTGCTCTATGTCATTGATGAAAAGGTTTATTCAGCCATCATCTGTACTTCTTTGAAAGTGTTGGACGTTTCACTTCTCATCCAAGAGGCTTCGTCAGCGAACAAAAATTTGCTGGTATTTTAAGCCCTATATATATATCCGTACAGTCCAGAGTTGGCGGTGCGAGTTGGGAGGAACAGAGGGAAGCGAAACGTCCGATACCTTCAAAGAAGTACAGATGACGGCTGAAGAAGCCTTTTCATCGATAGACGACTCATGTACGACTGAGAGCTGACACAGACATATTGCTCTGTCATATTTTCAATTCCTGACTAAATTCGTGAATGGTAGTGAATGAGTTAATTGGCCGCTTGTATGACCATTGATATTTTTTCAGTGCAAGCCTCTAATATTTTATTCTATATTCTATATTCAACGGACAGTTCGGACGGCGGAAAAAATCATTGGTACCGCCCTACCCACTCTCGAGGACTTGCACACTGCAAGAATCCAAACTAGGGTGCGGAAAATCATACTGGACCCTCTGCACCCTGCCCACCACCTTTTTCAGCTACTCCTCTCAGGCAGGCGCTACCGATTGCTATGCAAGCCACTCGCAGTGGACAGAAGCAGAAGGACGCACATCCACGTTTGGTGTCAGGTGCTACTGCACAGGAGTCAAACTCTCAACCAGCCGTTTCACCCAGCCCGCCACAGCATTTTATGAGGCTCACAAAAGACAAATACAGTATCAATCTCTCAAATTCAAATGGTAGAAAACTTTTCATATGTGACCATGTGACTGAAAGTGCTTCAAGTGAGCTGCGATTGGTTGTTAATTGAGCAAATGTAAGGTCAGTTTCAGCCAGTGGTCGGCCGTCGGGGCTGCTTGGCCTTCTCTGCTGGCCTAAAAATAGCTGAATCTCAGACATATGTAAATTATATTCTGTCCGTGAATTCTTATTAAATCATTTCAAATTGTCTTTGAGCTTTCTTTCATTGCTTTTCCCCTGTTGTGCTGCTTCCTGATGTGTGTTTTTGTATTTAAGCATTTAACCAATCACATTTCAGCCATCATTCATTACCAGGGTCAGAAATCTACATGGACGCCTTCACAATCAGTTCTGCAGGCCCTGTTGCATTAAATGCGGTGTCGATGACTCTGTTGCTTTAACTAATGTCTGTTGTTTGAACCAATCCAACCACCCAATTGGCTAGTCACCAGTCAATTATACTATCACTTGCCGCTAGTGACAGTAGCGAGCTGTATAAGCAAAATATTGTGTTGATTTAATTGACATATAGATAATAGCAACTAATATTGCAATTTTATGAAGTTATTATTGACGCTTCGCCATGTTATTCGATCTTCTCTTCGGTGTGAAAGAATGACTTCTTACCCCATATCATTAATCCACACGTTTATGATTAAAACTCGAACAGTTCAATAACGATATTTCTTTCTTCACAAGTTATTACCTGGCTAACAGGTCTCTCTCATAAATCACACCACACTTTTTATTTACAGTCGCAGCTATGGATTGATTCAGACGTACAGTCGCACTATTGAAGGCCCAGGGCCCCAGGGGTGATATGCATGGCCCGCCATTGGTTTCAGCCAACACAAAGTGGCAGAGTATGAATCCGAATCACACGTCTAGTCAAGTGGAATCGGGTGGAGCATATCGTCAAGAAAATGTTTGGGTTTATTTATTGATTGTTTATGGATAACCCTTATAATATGGTTCAAAAGTCCCTCTCTCGCTCTCTGGACGAAATTTTGTACTAATCAAATTATGTTCACTTTCAACAACATCGAGCGAGGAACATTTTTAAAATGAATGGAACCATTTTCCTTGAATGTAGATTTTAAACGTTGTCACTCTATCACCTAACATTGCATGGCAATTACAAATGTACAAAACAGGACTGCAAAATGAGTATGACCGCGTCACTGCAGTTTCCGGGATACTTGAGGTGTCAAAAAGTTCATCCAGGACGTTGATATTGCCTTGTTACTAATTGACAACCCCTACACGTGGCACTGGATGCCATCACAGCCATAAAGTGACCTCCAGGGGTCAAAGTATGCCCATCCATATGTTTTGCTCAATTTCCCCCTGATGTAACAATTATTTTGTTTGCTACTTCAAGTTCAACATCCATGCGCACTTGTCAAAGAGGCTTTGCGACCGTAATCATCAAAATTGAGGATTTTCATTTTCAACTGGCTGGGGAATTGTTCCAGAAGCACCTTTGAAAACGCCTCGACGATTGTTGACCTCTTGCTGTTTCCACCAGCAACTCATGTCACACGTCGTGTCACACTAAGTTAACGCTTGGAAAGTGATTAAGTTCAATTAGCCGCGGTGCCTTTTGAAAAAGCCCAGCAGCAACAGCTGTCCCCCCCCCCCCAAAAAAAAAAGCCAAGCACACTGCCCGAGACTGGAAGTCGCACATACCAAATACTATCAGCTGACGATTTGAGAGAAGTTGAGGCGTTCAGGAGACAGTCTGCATAGAGTCCACGACCAAGGCATTTCAGAGCATAAATATTTGCACACAATCTTTAATCGACAGCAAATTGACTAATGTGTAAAACAGGGGTCCCCAAACTTTTTCCTGTGAGGGCCACATAACTTTTCCCTTCTGTGATGGGGGGTCGGTGTCAGTTTGTAACAGAAAAAGTGTGACGATCGTAGGGGAGCTTAAAAAAATTGTTTTCCGGAAAGCCACACATAACCAAATAACCCTTTCCAGGTTCTTTACAGAAAAATGTCAGGAAACAAATAATAACACTATTAATGAAATAAATAACCCTCTCCGAGTTCTTCACAGAAAAAAAACAGGAAATAAATAACACTATTCATGAAATAAATAATTAAATAACTCTCTCTATGTTCTTCGTAGAAAAAAAGTCGTGGAACATTAACTTTCTGTTGTGCCATGCACAATCTTAACAGATAAAAGTTCAGCTTAGTTGTTAGGGCAGAAATGTTCATCCGTGTGAACTGTGGGTCTGCATCTGGCTGGTGAGAAGTTGAATATCAGGTTCCCTTCTAGTTCCAGCCAGCCTCAAGCACTGATGCAAATGTTCTTCTGTCAATCTTGATCTCATCGGAGATTTCAGCAGTTGCATGCGAGACAGGCTTTTCTCGCAGATATACGTGCTGTCAAAAACTGTAGACATTTTCATTGCGTGCTTTTTGATGTTTGGATATGTGTCGTTTGGGAGGGCGGCATAGAAGTCAATGAGACTGTTGGGCTTGAATGCGTCTTTCAGACCATCACAGTTCTGTAACTCAGGTCCAACTTCTCCATGGTTTTGTACACTTGGTCAAAAATATCCTCTCCCGTTGTAGTCCCTTTGAGACTTTGGAGGGCTGCCAGCTCCTCGCATATCTCAAAGTTTGCGCTAACTTCACGAATAAAAATGAGCAGTTGCGCTGTGTCTTGCACGTCCGTGCTCTCATCCAGTGCGAATGAAAAAAGTCAAATTCTTTCGTCTTCTGCTGCAGCTGGGCATATACATTCATCCCGATTTCTTCACCGCGTCTGGTGATTGTACTCGGCGACAGACCTATGGCATTATATGCATCTTTCTTCTCGGGACACAACTCCTCCGCGACAACATCCATACATTTCTTAACAAACTCTCCATCCATGAAAGGCTTACCGCTGCTTGCTATCAGCTTAGCAACCCGAAAGCTGGCCCGAACGGATGCCTTCTTCAGCTGAGCTTGGCGTACAAATGTATTCTGCTGAGATAGTAGTCCACTTTTCGCTTTGAGAGTGTGTCTGCTCATATTTGACCTTGCAAGCTATCGTACTTGTCTTTGTGACGGGATTCATAATGTCGGCGAAGATTGTATTCTTTGAATACCGCCACCGCTTCTTGACCGATGAGACAAACAGCCTTTTCTTTGCATTGAACATAAAAATAATCGTTTGTCCACTGCAGGTTAAATACTCTGCATTCTGAATCAATTTTTCTCTTACCTTACCTTTTCGCCATTATTCCGTTCACTCTTTGACAGGAAGGTTTACAAGAGAAAACGGGTCTGGGACCAAATAGAGCGCTAAACTGAGCACACCTGAATGTACCACTGGACTTCCCTCCACTGCCTCATATGTCTTTCTTGTGTCGCGTCGCATTGTGACCGGCTCCTTTAGCGTTCTATTGTGAGCAGGCGTGTTTATACTGTTCAATCACGATTATAAACAAAATACATTGATTAAAATTGGAACAGATAATGATCGAAAACCGACCTTTGACTTGTAAAAGGATTTGTTATTTTTCTGGAGGCCAAATAGGAATCTCTGGTATGGTTCAGGGGGGCGGGCCAAATGTGCTGACGGGCCGGATACGGCCCGCGGGCTGTAGTTTGGTGACCC
The DNA here is from genome assembly GCF_051943395.1 of Hippocampus bargibanti. NCBI lineage: Eukaryota > Metazoa > Chordata > Actinopteri > Syngnathiformes > Syngnathidae > Hippocampus > Hippocampus bargibanti. Next base: position 15,294,767 of record NC_142734.1, read on the forward strand.
CTGGTGTAAAAGCACCAATGTCCTCTGCAGACAGAGAGAGGTCTTCTTGCCTGAGGCTCATTAACGCAACGTTAGTTGCATGTCACAAGATGAAATCACATGAAATCAGGATCACGTTGTACATATATAAAATATATAAAAGAAATACTATTTCTATGCACGCACGGAGAAAATTACATGCAAACAGGTTCGGATATATCGATAGTCCCGGTTATATCGATATTTTTTCGGACTCCCTTGAATATCGATATAACGAGACTTTACTGTATATATACATATACATATATAAAATATAAAAACAAAAAAACAAAATATAATATAATATATATATAATATATATATATATATATATATATATATATATATATATATATATATATATATATATATATATATATAGTAAAGTCTCGTTATATCGATATCGGTTATATCGATAGTACCGCTTATTACGATACTATTTTCATTTCCCTTGCACATTTCTAGTCTTTTTATGTATAATTAGTACCGTTTAGTACGATACCCGGTTATTACGATAATCCGGTTATTACGGTGCTCCTTTTCATCCCCCGCCGGCCATTTTTGTTGTTTATATCGATATATCCGTTGCGCCATTGGTCAACTTGGTCACGTGTCTTGGTTACGTGTCACGCCATCAGTCGCGCCATTGGTCGACTTGGTCAGGTGACTTGGTTACGTGCCCAGCACCCGTGTAGCAGAGCCATTTTCATTTTCAGACACTAGCTCGTGTGTAGCAGACGAGATTGAAGTGTTTGTGTTAAAAGGTAAAAATGGGAAGCAGAAGAAGATTGATGACTTTTTAAAATTGTATACATAATACAGTAAGATGTAAGCGTTGCAGTTTCCCTGTTGTGTTATGTACATGCCCACTGTACTGTATATGAATGCAATCGTTTTTTGCAACAATGTTTCTTGTTTTGTCTGCTGAACCGTGATGATTTTGAAAATTACTGTACCTTCCATACTGTGTATTAAAGGACAACCGATGTCACTTTTTATTCAAATGCAAATAAAAATGACTTCACGCCAAGACGTCTTGCATTGCTTGTGAATCCAAACAATGGCTTCAGATTCGGATAATATGCTTTCTTGTTACACATCCAGTTATGAATATGTTTCAAATACACTGTAGTTCTGAAGATTAAAGCATACATGTTTACAATCATTAAAGAATTATATGTGCCATTTTGAGGCAACATTGGGGGAACATCTCTCACCCAAAAAAAGGGAGCTAATGGCCAGCTCCGTTTCTTATATGGCGCTTGGCTGCCCCCTTTTGGCGGCTTTTGTTTAATGCAGTTCGGCGCAGGATCGGATATATCGATAGTCCCGGTTATATCGATATTTTTTCGGACTCCCTTGAATATCGATATAACGAGTCTTTACTGTATATATATATATATATATATATATATATATATATATATATATATATATATATATATATATATATATAATAGAAAGTAGAATACAACCACGTGTGAGTGCGCGTGCAGGTGCGTTGTGTGTGTGCGTGCGTATGTGTATGCACCCCTATGTGCAAGTGTGCATGTGCATATAGGTGTGTGTGTGTGTATGAGTGTGTGCGCATGTGTGTGTGTGTGTGTGTGTGTGTGCGAGCGTGCATATATCTGAATGTGTGTGTGTGTGTGCGCACCCCATGTTTGCGTGGGTGTGTATGTGCAACCCCGTGTCTGTGTGTGTGTGTGTGTGTGTGTGTGTGTGTGTGTGTGTGTGTGTGTGTGTGTGTGTGTGTGTGTGTGTGTGTGTGTGTGTGTGTCCCCGTGCGCGCGTGCGTGTGCATTCCCGTGCTTGTGTGTGTGTGCGATGTGAAATCCAAATCATGCGGATGTTTTTCCTGCTCCCCCGCTGGGTGGATTCTACTTTAGAGTGCTTTTCTGGTATTGTAGGAGTTGCGAGCTTAAATAAGATGAAATCAAATTTTGGGAAGTTTAGCCCACTTCGACAAACCCATTACAGTGTTAAACAACAATACGTTTTGTTTTCACAAGCAGCACTGTGCCGCTTTGCTTGCACCAAACATCTCATTTTGTAAATATGAGCACCCTGCTGATCATATGACAAAAGGCTCATCATTCTTCCTTGCAGGCTGAAAGAGTGAAGCAAAACATTTTCCGGTGTAGGATGCGCTGAAATAACAGTGACATTTTGATCTTCAATAAATAACTTATGGACCAAGGGTCCCAAATGTGACTTGAAATGGTCCTGAAGGACACAACGGCTCACTCTTTGGGTGTTTTTCGATGGAAGCGGCACAGAGCCGGTGCTGCTCAAAGAAGGCTCGGAACAGTTTATGCATGAACAGAGACCCATGCCCATATACAATTGCCTTGAAATGCGTGGAAAAGCTTCATGTAGCTCATTGTGCAGTAACTTTCAGAAAATGCCATCTAGCTGTGGTCTTCATTCCCCAACTCGCATTTGTGATATATGGGCAGCAAGGACGCTGGAAATGGCAGAGAAGACACCAGGAAGTGCTTAACGCAGTAACCACTCACTCAATTAGGGCTATTGAGAGTAGAAAACTCGTAAAAGAGATGAAGCTCCAAAGCAGTGAGGAGACTTTTAAAGAAGCCACTTTGAGTTGATGACCCACAACCAAACACTTAATCGGCTATGACTCTATAATTGACTTTGAATGATCATTAATGACAACAAACAAGGGGGACGCTAAAGTTACATCATCTTTCCAACAATAGGATGCCAATTGTTATGAATTAAATGTGGCAACGATTCATCTGTTAAGTAACTGTTTTGGGTGATGTTTTTGAAGCAAGTGAAGGACACCAATCAAGTGGACTCACCTGGCCTGTCGAACAATTGGAGAAGCGTCTGTTACCTCTTTGCGGGTCCAAATTCCCCAAGTCATTTCTCCTGTTGATGCAGCGGCAGAGCGGCTCTTGGGCTCGACTCTCCGAGGAGAGGAGCCCCCGCGCGCGCGCCTAATTAACTCTGCTTGGTGAGCTCGTGCTCGTGTGGGCGTGTTCAATGCACCGCAGTTCGACTCATTGGACGCGGCTTAATCGCCTCCCGTCTAAACAAAACCGTGAGGTCTACGTGATTCTCCCGCCTTCCAAAATCACTCCAAGAAGCCGCCCCTCTTATTTTTCAAAACACCAAAAATCTGCCAATTTAAAAGTTGTTTTTACTTTTCATACCACCCTGGATGACTCATCAACGCCAGGGTCAAAAGGACATTGCATAGAAAGTATGATGAAATGAATATTACAAAGGTAACACTTGAAATCCATTTTCTGTACTAACTTCGAGTGTCTGTTCAACAAATGTTTTTAGACAGGAGGGTGAGAGGGGCTACTGAAAAAAAGTATGGCGAATATTTGCTGAGGAAATTAATAGTATTACAAAGGTAACACTTGAAAGCCATTTTCTGTACTAATTTTGAGGGTCTGTTCGACAAATGTTTGGAGACAGGAGGTGAGAGGGGGCTACTAAAAACAGTCTGGGGGCAGGGATGTGAAATATACGGCCCACGGGCCAGAACAGGCCCCCAAGGAGGTTTGATCAGTACCGCAGGATAGATTAAAAGTGGAAAAAATGCAAAAACGATTCATATTTTTAACGAGGTGCAATTCAAGGATTGTCGAATAAGGGGTAGAGTTGTGCTGTTTCAATCAATGTAGAAGAAAACAGCCTCAACCAAGGTCTCTTTTCTCTACCACAGTTTCAACACCCTCATTAGCCAAGATTTAATTATCCAAACAGAGAAAAGTAGATAAGGAGTGTAGAATTTTCAATGAAAAATGGACCACGTTATATTTTTTTTACAGAGATGCGTGGGAAACATTTGTGCTTGGTGTGTTTTCAACAGTGGTTGGCCGTCAGGGCCAGCAAGGCCTTCTCTGCTGGCCTAACATAATCAGACATCATTATCATAATTATAATAAAAGTCAATTTCATTAAAAAAATATTTTTTCTAAATATATATATATATATATATATATATATATATATAATTATTCAACATACTGTTTTCTTGATGTTATATTATATCCATTTGGTTATGCTCCTTTCAGTGTTGTAGTTTTAGGTCAGAGTTTTTAATCCAATCAGAATTCAGCTAGTTTGTGTCGCCAGGCTGTATGAAATCTGACCGACGCCTTCAGAATCAACAGTGAGGGCGTCTGTGCGCTGTACATGAACGGGCACATGTAGTTGATATACAGTTGCGATAGCCAATCAGATCACGAGTTGGCACAGTAAGGCCAGCTAGAGGGCCTCGCGTTGAACATGACGAACGCGTCCTGTGATTGGATACTCACTTTACCTCAGCCCGGAAACCCGGAAACTTTAGCAGAAAAACCAAGTATATCTACTCGCTTTTTTAACCCACAATGGCTGAAGGAGAGGACAACTCGCTGTCGCATGTAGGTAAGCCTATTCTCAAGAACAAATGAAAAATATTTGTTTACTTTTATTTTCAACAAATAGTTTGTTTTGTGAACGTCTTGTTGTTTTTCTTATATTAAACTGACATTTTGTAATTTCGCGTAAAATCTTGTTAAAGATTGCATATTCTTGGTGGACTTCATAAAACTTTGTGGACAAATGATTTTAAATTTCCTTTTATTTTTAAGTGTTTGCAGTATCACGTATAGTGACAAGTTCGAATTGCTGATGCAGATTTATTGATGTGTAATTGCTCCGGAAAATAGCCTGTGTTGTAGACGATTAAGGTGATGCCACACCCAGTACTGCGTGCGTGTGCTTTTGTAAATGATATCTCCAGCCGTTGTGTCATAAATTATGGTATTACGAGGGATATTTGTTCAAGTCGGACTAAGCAGGACTTCACTGAAGGCCTAGGTGTGAAATGCACCGACCGCCACTGGTTTTCAACAAGTATTTAATCAATATTTGGTTATAGAATCGCTGAAAAGGTTTCTTCAGCCGTCATCTGTACTTCTTTGAAGAAACTTCGTCAGCAAACTAAAGTCTTAGTGGTAGTTTAGGCACTATATATATATATATATATATATATATATATATACAGTAAAGTCTCGTTATATCGATATTCAAGGGAGTCCGAAAAAATATCGATATAACCGGGACTATCGATATATCCGATCCTGTGCCGAACTGCATTAAACAAAAGCCGCCAAAAGAGGGCAGCCAAGCGCCATATAAGAAACGGAGCTGGCCATTAGCTCCCTTTTTTTTGGGTCAGAGATGTTCCCCCAATGTTGCCTCAAAATGGCACATATAATTCTTTAATGATTGTAAACATGTATGCTTTAATCTTCAGAACTACAGTGTATTTGAAACATATTCACAACTGGATGTGTAATAAGAAAGCATATTATCCGAATCTGAAGCCATTGTTTGGATTCACAAGCAATGCAAGACGTCTTGGCGTGAAGTCATTTTTATTTGCATTTGAATAAAAAGTGACATCGGCTGTCCTTTAATACACAGTATGGAATGTTAATAATTTTCAAAATCATCGCGCTTCAGCAGACAAAACAAGAAACATTGTTGCAAAAAACGATTGCATTCATATACAGTACAGTGGGCATGTACATAACACAACAGGGAAACTGCAACGCTTACATCTTACTGTATTATGTATACAATTTAAAAAAGTCATCAATCTTCTTCTGCTTCCCATTTTTACCTTTTAACACAAACACTTCAATCTCGTCTGCTACACACGAGCTAGCGTCTGAAAATGAAAATGGCTCTGCTGCACGGGTGCTGGGCACGTAACCAAGTCACCTGACCAAGTCGACCAATGGCGCGACTGATGGCGTGACACGTAACCAAGACACGTGACCAAGTTGACCAATGGCGCGACGGATATATCGATATAAACAACAAAAATGGCCGGCGGGGGATGAAAAGGAGCACCGTAATAACCGGATTATCATAATAACCGGGTATCGTACTAAACGGTACTAATTATACATAAAAAGACTAGAAATGTGCAAGGGAAATGAAAATAGTATCGTAATAAGCGGTACTATCGATATAACCGATATCGATATAACGAGACTTTACTGTATATATATATATATATATATATATATATATATATATATATAGAGTGCTTTGCAACTTTAATCAGTACCTATGCTCTCACCTCGGATGCTGACGATAACCTCAAAGATGCCTTCTACGGATCACTGGATGCAACCATATATAAAACTCCTGCCTCTGATAAACTTGTTCTGATGGGTGACTTCAGTGCCCGAGTAGGTACTGATGCCAGGCTCTGGAAACAAGTAATCGGAAGGCACGGGACTGGGAAAATAAACAGCAATGGCCTCCGACTCCTCACTCTGCTCTGAGCATCAGCTGAATTTAACCAACACTATCTTTCAGCTGAAAAAGAAATACATCACATCATGGATGCACCCCAGGTCCAAATATTGGCACCTACTGGACTACATCATCACAAGGCAACAAGACCAAAATGACATCTGCATCACGCGGGCCATGCGTGGGGCTGAATGCTGGACTGATCATTGACTGATCAAGTCCAGGCTCAAGCTGAGAATTTGACCTCCTCATAAGAAACAGCAACCCCAAAGGTGTTTTAAGTCTAGGGCCCTGGAGTCCCCAGAATGTGCAGCCAGCTACCGCAACAAGCTGGCAGAGGGACTTGCCAGCCTGGACAAGGACACTAGTAACGGTGACCTTGATGTTGAAAGCAGGTGAAAAAAACTGACGACAACAATTCATCAAGCTGCCTCTGAGACCACCGGCTTTACTCAGAAACGTCACCAAGACTGGTTCGATAACAGCTCAGCTGCCATACAGGAGCTTTTGGAAGCCAAGTGCAAAGCCCATACCACACTTCTCTCCAACCCTCACTCTCCACTTCTCCTCTCTCACTACAATGCCATCTGTGGTGAATCACAGAAACTGCTGAGGATTAGGGAAATCAAGTGGTGGCTCAGCAAGACCCAAGAAATCCAGAGGCAGACAACAACAACACACACACCTTCTATGATGCTGTAAAATCCCTGAATGGCCCACAAAGACAATACATTGGTCCAGTTAGATCTGCAGACGGTTCTGTACTACTGAAGGACAAACAGCTAATACTTGAGCAATTAATGATGTTCCGTCTTACATCGCACATTACCGAAGACATCCTGCCAGAGACACAATGCGGTTTCAGAGAGGACCGAAGCACTCTGGACATGATCTTCGCTGCGTGCTAAGTTCAGGAGAAATGCAGGGAACAAAACAAGGACCTCTATATCACCTTCATCGACCTTACCAAGGCATTTGACATAGTTGACCGTGACATTCTCTGGACCATACTGCTGAAATTTGGCGTCCCCTCCAAATTTCTCGGCATCCTTAAACAGTTCCACAGTGGCATGCAAGCAACTGTACTTGTCGGTGGCCAGCAATCTTCCCCTTTCCCTGTGGAAGTCGGGGTGAAGCAGGGCTGTGTACTGACCCCTGCTATATTCAACCTGTTCCTGATGGCAGCTACGCTCCTCTTCCATAAGTCCATCCAGGAAGTTGGCGGCGTACAAATCCAATTCCGCCTGGATGGTAGCCTGTTTAACATCAGACGCCTACAGGCCAAGACCGAGACCCTGATCAGCGGCATCCACGAGTTACAGTATGCAGATGATTGTGCTCTGCTGGCCCACAGCCCAGCTGCCATGCAGCATGCCCTTGATACCAAGTCCTCCATCTACCGATCACTCAGTCTCGTGATCAATGTAACCAAAACGGAGGTCATGGCAAAAGAGAGTTCTCCACGCCCCGTGTTCACCCTCAGTGGCACACCCCTCAAGGTTGTCCAGCAATTCAGCTACCTCGGCAGCACTCTAACACCCTCCTGTCTAATTGATGATGACGCCCAGGCCCGCATCAATCAAGCCTCAAAAGCTTTTGGCATATTGCGTACTCGTGTGTTCGAAAACAACCACTTAAGAACTCCAACAAAAGTCGCAGTCTACCAAGCAGTGTGTGTGTCCACGCTGCTATATATATGGTGCAGAGGCCTGGACCATCTATTGACGCCATGTGAGATGCCTTGATGCATTCCACATCAAGTGCCTCCAACGAACCCTTGGCATCACCTGGCAGGATCGTGTCCCACACACTGACATCCTTCAACGCACTGCCTCCACCAGTATCAAGGCTATACTAGCAAAGAGGCAACTCCGGTGGGTTGGACATGTCATCCGGATGCCTAGCTGCCGCTTGCCTCGACAGGTGCTTTATGGACAACTCTTGTTAGCGAATAGGAAGCCTGATGGTCCCGAGCTGCGATACAAAGACCAGTTTAAACAGACTCTAAAGAAATGCAACATCAATTTAGCAGTTTTTTTGACGATGATACTAGTGCAGCGTGTTCTACCGGAAACAAATTCCTTGTGTGTTCTACATAGTACTTGGCAATAAAGATGATTCTGATTCTGATTCTGATCAAGCCCAGCGATCTGGAGTCTGCTGCAGCTAACAGGCCACTCTGGCGTTCCTTATGCCACGAAGGGGTGATACAACTTGAAGACAAATGCACCCAGGGGAGAATTGTGCGGCACCAGCAAAGACGCCTTTGTGCTGCTCCAGTACCGCCCCGGCAGCCTGGTCCGGGCCTCACCTGTCCTGAATGTGGCAGGATTTGTGGCTCCAGAATCGGGCTTCATAGTCACCTACAGTGGCATCGCCGCCTGCAACAATAACGACTGTCCAATACCCCACACAAGAATGGAAGCTATGTCATCTTCGACTTCGATGGACTACCAAGAGAGATATGTATAATTTCTATACATATATATTACTGCTGTTAAGTGATTCAAAAGTGTAACCTAATCAAGCATGTAATGTAAATCTTTCTAACAAGTACGGCGAAAAAAACACAGTAAAATATTGTATTTAACTGATTTCAAAATAAAATTCCACTTGACTGCAATTTGTCTTCTTTGAACTTTTGTTTCTTCTTGAGACTTTTCGCACGGACTTGTTTTCTCGGTGGTCGGTTAAAGGACAACCGACGTCTCCGGACAAGTTATGTCCATAATTTGTAAAATAGCTTCAAATGACTTCTACTGAGCGTATTTTACAAAGATTCCGCCGCATATAGCTATATTTTACGTTTTAAGACTTGTGCTGAATATTCGGGAAGTCTTGTTTTTGAGTTGGTGACGAGTCCGTACGTGATGTCACTGAAGGAACGCCCCTGACCGAAAAAAAAGGACACATTGTAGCAGTCCTTCCATCACGTCAATGCTTGTTTGGTCTGAAAACCTTGTGTTGTACCAGAAAGAGCCAGAAGAGGGCGTCCAAGCACCATGGAAGGAATTTATCAGCCTGCGGAAACGGGCTGATTAATTCCTCACAGGAGGTCACCATTTTCTGCCTTTTTTTGGGTGAGACATTTCCCCCCAATGTTGCCTCAAAATGGCATGGAATAAATTATTTAATCGATTGCAAACATGTATGCTTTCCTCTTCAGAACTATTTGAATCATATTCATAGCTGGATGTGTAACAAGAAAGCATATTCTCCGAATTTGAAGCCATTGTTTTGATACTCCAGAAATGCAAGACGTCTTCGCGTGACGTCACGAACTGGGGGTGGGATTTTCTGAAAATGCCCAATTCGCAGCTCATTTTTTTGCATATTTTGGACACTTTAAGTCATTTTTATTGGTGTTTTGCATTTGACTAAAAATATACTGCGTGTTTTGGGTATTTTAGATGCTAGAAAACGTTTTTCGTATGTCAGTTAGGAAACAAAAAAGTGACGTCGGTTGTCCTTTAAGAGTACCGATATTTGTTATAATTAACATTAATTCTAATATTTAATGATGAAAACGGAATCGCACAAACTTTGTTGTATGCCGTACACATCTAAAATCGCAAAAATTGTCCAGAATACGACAAAATACGGCCGGTTGACAGGTACTTATAGGCTTATAACTGATATTAATTTGAAAACAAACTTAAAACTTCTCGCTGACAGTCAATTCTGCCACAGTAGTGCTTCGGCTAGAGGGTGCTATAACACCAGTATGGTTGTTTCACGCTGCAATTTCAGTGGGGGATGTGTGTGATGGCTTGTAGATGAGATCAATGTTTTCTAACCCTACGAAACATCTCAGAAACAGAATCATCATTATTGGCCAAGTGTGTAGAATACTAATGCTATAAATGCTAATCTAATCTAATTCCTTAATTTAAACGGTACCTCTCACGTCCTTCTTCAATGCGAAATATGGGGTTGCTTTGTTATTCTGTTCTATGAATGTCAACTTTTTAAAACACAGTTGATAACAAAAAGCATTTAGTTTGCCCTTCAAAATGTCACAGCCATGACTCGTTGAACAAAGATATCAGTACATTATTTGTAGTAAATAAAGGACTTCTAATTAATTATCCCATTGGACGCTGGATGATCACTCATGCTAGTGAACAACTGACATCCAAAATGTGACGGAAAAGAAAGAAACAACAAAACATTAGCAAGGTTTTTTTTTACCTGAACAATCATCGCGGCACGTTATAATTATGTACCTATTTTCTCCACTCAACATTAAATAGAATGACAATCATGCTGAATTGAAATGAAAGGTCACGTTAATAAGATCCCATACTTTGAAACACCAAAGCAATTTAAAGTGGCTGCCAGCCTCTGTGATTTACTGCCCGCATAAATAGAAAAATTACAAAAAAACAGGTGAAATACAGTCTACGTCCTTTGATTGTGCATTTATTGGCATCACTGATGTCTAGGTGCAGCTTGAAACAGGAAACCTAAAGCAACTCTGTGTTTGCTTTAGGTTTTGAAATATTCCACTTCCTCCACATCTTTAACATCCGATGTCACGTTCCTTCTCAACAGTCACTTAAAAGATGACAGCGGACATTCTAATGTGAAGAAGTGGTGCCTAATTGTCGACCTCACACATCAGACACTTAAGGCCGGGTGAAGTTAAAGTCAAAGGAAGCATGTTCACACTAACAGCTCCGAACCTGATCAGTTATGTCCGAGCTGTTCGTGTGTTATGCTGTGGGGGTTGTTACTCTAAATGACTCAGTGAAGAAATCCATCGACTAACATGACATCACTTCAGATCCACTTCCCTAATTGCTCCAAACAAGAGCTGAAACTTCAAGGGTGTGTATTCACTCTCCTGCTTTGCACCAGCACCAAGCTCGCACCCAGACTCAGCATGGGAAACTTGGCGGCCAACGAGGGACTCTCCGTCTTTGTCATTGTGAGAATTCTGCATTCGCTCAAAGGTTTTATGCGCTGTCAATACATTTTAAGATTCATGATTGCCTTCTCGTAGAAGCCTAAATGTTCTGCGTTGATTCCGGCCCATTTACCTCATCTAAGGTACCATTTCTAGGTGAAGAAAAGCAAAAGATCACCTTGAAACAATAATTGTATGGGGGCAAGGGCCATTCTTTGGGGTTCTTCTTGTTCAGATGAAACTCGGAAGGCCCAAGAGCAGTCACAGTCAACGTTAGCACAAAACTGCTTAAAGGACAAAAAAGGGGAAAATATGGCAGGGAGAACGATTGTTAGAACAACGGAATCTTTTTTGAGGCATTAATCAGTTATTTTAAAAGACATGTTCCAACTCAGTTTGAATTTCTTTCATTCTGAACACAACCGTAACCCAGTTATAACACGGGAGTGTGTTTTGTTTACTTATTACAGGCTTTTCCTACAACAATAATGTCGCATGGAACGTGGTATTTGTTCTCAGTTGAAGCAATCACATATTTTGTCTCGAGGCAAACACCAGACAAGCGCATGAACGCAGCCTAATTCATTAAAATTGTTGGAATGAAAGCAGTGTTATCAGATGAAGTCAATGCGTGTGTGGTTGTCTGCTTCAGCTGGTTTGGCTTGCCATTAATGCCTTCCTCTTCGTCCATTACTACATGGCCTTTCTCGTTGACAAATGGTTCTACACTCGTGTGTTGCTCGGGGTGAGTATGGAGCTTCTTCCTATGTCTTCATCCTCAAATTCACTTCAGCTTCACCACCGATATATTTTTATTGCCACATTTAGAACGACCTTGTTTTTTTTCTATTTCCTTTCCAAAATTAAAACAAATGTGAGACGAATAAATTCACTGCCAGACTTGCAAAAATGTGTCCACTCCAGAGTTTTTGTTATTGTCAGTCGAATTCCAGGACCCACAAAATACATATTGAGTTTTAGGACTACACAAACATTCAATGCAGCCTAATAAAACTTACTCACTTCTTTCACCAGAAAAAAAAAAATTAATTCCGAAGTTATATGGGTTTGGAGTTATCTGAGCTTAAAATTTGGACGGCTGTACAAAAGGCAGATGCAGCCCTCTCGTAGGAGGGAAAAACATTGCCAGAGGTCTAACTAGCGCTTTAGGCAAGCAAGAAAAAACAAAACCCGAACAAATTCGGGAATGGCGCTTCATGTCATATTTACAATTCCCGAATAGATTCGGGAATGGCAGTGAATGAGTTGAAAAGTAAATTTAGATCATTTGTCAGCTCAGTTGGTTGTTTGATTCCACTGGAGCTAACAAAAGGCATCTTTAATGTCCAGCAAGCTTTGTCATGGGCCCGAGCTCCAGCCGCCTGTCTCAACTTCAACTGCATGCTCATCCTGCTGCCTGTCTGCAGGAACCTCCTCTCCCTCATGCGGGGAACCATCCAGGTAGAAAACATTCCATCTTTGTTCAGCCTCTCTGAATTTTTCTGTAACCGAATAAGCGTTTAGTTCTGCAGTCGCACAGCCGCTCGGCAGCTGGACAGAAATATCACCTTCCACAAAATGGTGGCATACATGATCGCCTTTCACACAGGTATCGTTGTTGGCGGCTGTGAAAAATGATGTGTCGCGAAACCTCTTTGACCTCACGCTGTCCTCATTTTTTTTAGCCGTGCATATTGTTGCACACTTGTTCAACTTTGAGTATTTCATGGACGCTCAGCTGAACCGCAACGACAGCCTTCTGCCCTTCATTCTGTCTGAAATTGGTAACGGCGACAACGCGTCCTTCCTCAACCCCATCAGGTCCAATGAAACGGTGGGTCAAATGCTTCTCACAAAACGGTGCAGTCCTTAAAATGTACCTTTTTGTTCCAGAACCCAACCATTGTCATGTTCTCCACCATCGCCGGTGTGACTGGTGTGGTCATCACGCTGTCCCTCATCCTCATCATCACTTCTTCCATGGAGGTCATCCGCCGGTCCTACTTTGAGGTGTTCTGGTACACCCATCACCTTTTTGTCCTCTTCTTCATCGGACTGGTCTTCCACGGCTTTGGGTAGGAAGGCACTAAAATCAAATGTTGGCTTTCATGATCCATCCATCTATCATCTACCGGTTATCCGAGGTCGGGTCATGGGGGCAGCAGCTTCAATAGGGAAGCCCAGACATCCCTCTCCCCAGCCACTTCTTCCAGCTTGTCCTGGCGGATCCCGAGGCGTTCTCAGGCTAGCTGGGTGACATGGTCTCTCCAGCGTGTCCTGGGTCGTCCATTAGGGAAGCATCCAGGAGGCATCCTAATCAGATGCCTGAGCCACCTCATCTGGCTTCTGTCAATGTGAAGGAGAAGCAGCTCGACTCTGAGCCCTTCCCGGATGACCGAGCTTCTCACCTTATCTCTAGGGGAGAGAGCCCGGACACCCTACGGAGAAAGCTCATTTTTCATGATGTTCATCAATATTTGTGCTATGCCGATTAGGAGGATCGTGCGAGGACAGACATCGTCTAGCCTGACAACAAACAACCCACGCCTCTGTGCGGAGCAGTTTGAGGAATGGGGAAGAAATGATTCGGACTGCGCGGTTCCAGTCTTTTCCGGAAACCCACCAATGGTACATGACCAAGCCTGCTGACTTTAGACAGAACCCTGTGCCTAATTTCATCCTACCTTTTTCCAGACCTGGAAGTGGATCGTGGGACCCATGATTTTATACATATGCGAGAGGCTTGTTCGAATCTATCGATCCCACCAAAAAGTGGTCATCACAAAGGTAACCACATAGCAAGGAGAAATGTGAAATTGCCATGTCCTCAAAGTCCAATCTGACAATGTGGGGCCTTCAGGTGGTGATGCATCCCTCCAAAACTCTGGAGCTTCAGATGAAAAGGAAAGGATTCCACATGGAGGTGGGCCAGTATGTCTTCATCCAGTGCCCGTCTGTCTCCAGGCTGGAGTGGCACCCCTTCACCCTGACTTCAGCCCCGGAGGAGGACTACTTCAGTGCCCATATTCGAATTGTTGGGGACTGGACACAGTCGTTGTACAAAGCCTGCGGGGGGGACAAAATAGAGCCTCAGGAAGCTTGGAAATTGCCCAAGTATGAAAACACACTCTCTTTTTGATAAAGTGCGTCTGATTATGTTTGATTGCAGCAAGCAGCAGTTGTTGGGGAAGGCATCTAAGGGGCTCATCTTCACTCTTTGCGGCCCATTGTGCCGTTGTAATTCTTCCCGTTTAAAGAGAGCGTACAGACACAAGGGATGCCAGTAACCATCAATAGGAACAACCTGATCTGAGCAGCATCAAATCGGTGTTGTGCCGCAATCCCGCTTGATGACAAAAAAAAAAAAAAAAAAATCTGTTTGGACCAGAAAACATGAAGCATTTAGGCATGCAAAACATCATTCGGTTTTTAAAACGTTTGCACAGAAATACAAAACCAGAAGGATTGAAGCATGTTGATATTTCGTCTGCTTGCCTCAGCTTTAAAGAATTACAGTGGTTCATTCCAGGGTAGCCATCGACGGGCCTTTTGGGACTGCCAGTGAGGACGTGTTCCGGTACCAGGTGGTCGTGCTGGTGGGGGCGGGAATCGGTGTCACGCCTTTTGCCTCCATCCTCAAGTCCGTGTGGTACAAACGCATCCAGGACAAAGACGTCTTTACTAAAAAAGTAAGATGGATATTGCTAAAGTCCACCATTATAAAACGCTTAATACATTACAACAAGCATTCATGTGAGTGATCATTTTGAATTAAAATCAGCTACAAGCAAACAGGAAGATAATTCATGATTGCGAGATCTGCATGAGGGCGGGCTGTGGATTTCATCGCTAGGTAGTGCTACGTCTGAATCAATCCAGACTGAAAAAAAATGTGGCGTGATCTACGACATGTCTACTAGAGGGTACCATTAGCCAGGAAATAACTGACTGACCTAGATGACTGGACACTCTGACGAAGGCGGAAGTAGATGCCGAAACATGTCAGGTATTTGAACACCGACAATACACTGTCTGTAAGATAAGAATCTGTTTTAAATTAACTGACTGACCTTTCTTAATGATGTCTATTTTTTTAATGAAAAGTCGGTCTTGAAAATAGCTCCAACGGTAAATTGGGGGTTGACAAAACTGCAATTAAATCAACACAATGTATTTGCAGCTCACTACCAATAAAGTTTGCTAGCTCTAGGCAGTATGCACTTATCACTAGCGGAAAGTGATACTGAGATTGTCTAGTGACTAGCCAATCATCTGACTAGTTAATCATAATTTGCGAAAACTGACGTTGCCAGCGCCTTTCAGCAGGCCTTGGGTTACCAACTCAAACTCTGATTGGTTAAAGCAACAGCTTCATCGCCATTGATTTTTATGCTCCAGGGCCCGCAGAACTGATTGTGAAGGCATCCAGGTAGATTTCTGACCCCAGTAACAAATGATGACTGAAATGTGATTGGTTAAATGCTTACCGCTAAATCCGAAAACACACGTCTGGAAGCAGTGCAACAGTTGAAAAGTAATGAAAGGAAGCTGAAAGACACAAAATATAATTAACATCAGTGTGTGATTCAGATATTTTTAGGCCAGCAGAGAATGCTTTGCAGGCCTTGACGTCCACCACTGGCATGAGTGGAGGTGCTCGTGAACCTCTGTGAGACTAAGAAGCATAAACATCTCCATCATGTTCCTCTCCAGATCTACTTCTACTGGCTTTGCCCCGAGACTCAGGCCTTCGAGTGGTTTGCGGACTTGCTGCAGTCGCTGGAGAGCCAGATGGCGGCAAAGAGTGTAACAGACTTCTTGAGCTACAACATCTATCTGACCCGCTGGAAGGAGGAAGAGGTTTCTGGCCCCCAGCAATGTTTTCCTGTTCTGCGAAAGCAGAAGTGTTCTTTAAGAAACCCTTTTTTTTTTTTTTTTTAAGGCGGCACATTTCTGGGTACACCACGAGGAGGAGAACGACCCAATCACAGGGCTTAAGCAGAAAACTCTTTATGGAAAACCGAATTGGGACAGTGAGTTTACCAGCATCGCATCCAAGCATCCTGGGTGAGATTACATCTGTCGCTTGAAGGTCATCAATTCATTCTCCAGATTCCAAAATGAGAATTTGCAATAAGCATCTTCAATTTGCATTTCCGCAGAACCAAAGTTGGAGTGTTCCTCTGTGGGCCACCACAGCTGCGAAAGTCACTGGAGAAACAGTGTTTGTCCCATTCTGAGGCTGACGTCAAGTTCATCTTCAACAAAGAAAACTTTTAACACGGCCCTCAACGACTGGGTCAGTTGTCATAAAGATATGTTCGAACATGCCCGTGAATACTTTAATGAACCCAGGTTGCCTTCTCTGGGTATTAAATCGATCACAACTGGATTCTTCTCTTGGATGATGTGATGTTTTGCTTCGAATCTGGGCAGCGACAGCCTGCTGATGTCTTCGATCTGGAACTGGTTCCTGAAATCATAAAGCCCTCTCTGACGCAAGGCTAGAACATCATGTCTTCAAAAATAAGCATATCCAGTTGGGATCTAGTCGATGCCCTGAGAATTCATCTGTGTAAGCTCTCAGTCGTACAGGAGTGGTCCATCGATGAAAAGGTTTCTTCTCTGTGTGGAGTACAGATGACGGCTGAAGAAACCTTTTCATCGATGCCCTGAGAATTGTCTCTGAGGTAGCCTAAAAACGATTCGCTTGCATCAACTTTAACCTGGAGCGTTTCCTGACTACTTTTGACACTGATCTTTTCTTGATATTTTGCGGAAGCTCAGGCATCTAGCTCCCACCAGTTGTTTTGCAAAAAAAAGCCATTGTTGCACAAATGCAGAGCAATAAACTTAGTGGTACTTTCCACGTTGACGTTGTTCTGCTTTAGCACTGCATCAATTGTTGGTTGCACAACGACTTCTGTTTTTGTCATTCATTTGGCTCTCATGCACTGTTACGACTCATTTCTATCTCAGAAGCCATCCCACCACAACTTTCATCTACAAACAGGAAAACATTCATTTCTTCAGACCCAGGTGCAACAGAGTTCAACAATTTGATTGAGCAAAAAAAAAAAAAAACCTGATATCTACAGTTATACCCTATTTTCCGCACTATAAAGTGCACCGAAAAGCCTTCAAATTTTTGCACTTTATAATCCGGTGCGCCTTATATATGAAAATGTTTTAAACTACCGTATTTTCCGGTGTATAAGGCACACCCAAAAGCCTTGATTTTCTTCAAAAGATGACCCTGCGCCTTATATGTGAAGTAATATTGAGCCACCACAGGTCTCGCAACTAATGTCAGCAGCCACAGACTCAATTTCCCCCGGTAAAAGAAGTAGTGTGTACCCTCAGTCTATACTGTAACACGTTATAATGTGGTTTGTCTTATATTTGTATAACTTTTCGATATTTAGATACCTTCTTTCATTCATTGAAAGTGCACTCGACTCCGGTGCGCCTTACACACCGGAAAATACGGTATGTCATTCATTGAAGGTGCACTTTATAATCCGGTGTGCTTTATAGTCCAGAAAATATGGTAACTATGACAAACTGCCTCCAACAGCATCTTAGAGCGAGAGACAAAGATTGATAACAACCCTGGGCAAAATTTGGTAATAAAGATTGTTTTTGTAGTGAACATTTTTCAAAATAATTCTGAAAATAAAAAATGAAAGAAATGTTGGTGTATGGCTGTAAACATGTCAAATCTGCTTGCCAATAGGCCTTTCAAATGTCAAAGTTTGACGCATGAAACAAATAATCTTTTAACATGTTAAAATTGCCACTTTACAGAGAAACTAAATTTGAGTCCCTGCTAAAATCCTTGGGCACTACTTTAAATTGTTCAAAATCATCATGCTTGGAGGATTCAAATTGAATCAAACATTTAATATGATTTTTTGTGTGGAAGATTTTGCATTTTTTTCCCCTCTTGTCTGTTTAGATTACTGATATCAACCTCCAAAAAGGTTTTTAAAGCTGTTAAATTAGTTGAACAGGATCGTTACAAATACAAAAAAAATCCAAAGGAATGGAAACAGTCATTGAACAAATCTAAACCAATACACCAGAGATGCTCGTCCTTTTAATTGTAAACCACATGTCAGAAATAATATTCATCTTGATGCGCAGATGAATATTATTTCTGACATGTCACATGCCTACAAGAGACTAAAGTATAGAATATAAATGTTTTATTGACACTGTTACGTGAACAACAAAATTTAATGTGCTCCTGTACATGATCCCCAATTTTTTTCTCTTCAATATATACAGTACAGTCCCGAAACTTATACCCGTACAGTGCGTTGCCAGACTCTGTATGGACGTGGCACTGGGGAGATCCTCTTCACGTACCCAGAAACATGCTGCACTCTTGCATTCTATGTAGCGGCGACGGCAAAGACGCTGACCACACAGTACATGGTGCGGCTTTCCCACCGCACTGTGGAACTAACTGCAAACACGCAAGGGCATTAGTCAACATGCAAGTGGGATTTAAAATCAGCCTCACTGACGGTTTTAATGTACCGTCCACTGCCGTGTCCCAGTAGCAGGAATTTGCCGTGTGGAGCCCAGCACCAGTTTTCTGCATCAGGGCGCACGTAACTATGGAGAAACAATTTCATACAGTTGAGAACATGTCTCTTTTTTTTCAATCACAAATATGACATGCAAAAAGACAAAAGAGGAACAGGGAAAAAAATCTGTGGTCAATACAGTAGTATTCCAATAAAAGATAGTGTGACCGTGACTTGTACGTTAATTTTGCTGTGTGATGATGCTTGTAACTCAACCATGCAAAGTGTTATTTTCGTTCAAATGTTTGTTGCATTCAGTGTTATGACACCACATTAACGGGACGGGTGCTCTTCATACTTGCAGGTTGAGTGAACGCTAGCGCGTGTGGCAGCCGTTGCTCACCCACAGAACAACTGATCCAGAATTTTGAAAGGCGCTTTGAAATCAAATCAGAATCAGAATCATCTTTATTGCCAAGTATGTAGAACACACAAGGAATTTGTTTCCGGTCGAACACGCTGCTCTAGTATGGTGTATTATTATTATTATTATTATTATTATAGGACAACCGACACTATTCTTTTGGTTTCCTAACTGACATCAGAAAAATGTTTTATAGCATCTAAAATACCCAAAACATGCAGGCTGATATTTTTAGACAAATGCAAAACACCAATTCAAAATGACCTCGGAGATGGCGAGTTTCAGAAGGTCCCGGAGGCGTCGGTTGTCCTTTAAAGGTGCCATATGTCAGACTGCTGTTTGGAGAAATGAATGGTTTGCTGCCCCCATCTTGTGCTGAAATTGTAACTTTTATGCTCAAAAATCAAAGTGGAGAATTGATCGAGTGACATCCTGTATCTTGAAAATGTGCATATCAGGTTATTGAATACTCCCTGTACCACAGTATGGACTTTATCGAACATTTTGGCTTCGGAATGGCGCAGATTTTACACACACCACAACCAAAGCCTCGTCATTTGCTACTATAAATCAGATTGAATAAAATTTAAAAAATCAACCACTCTTGTGCATCATAAATCAAGGTCTCACTACGTTTCCTCATTAAACGCACCGATGAACTTATATTGTTTGCCAAGTTTGACCAGTTGTGTGAGGCAGCGCTCCACGATGGCGGAGGTCCATTTGTTCACCAGATTCTGGTTGTAGTCATCGCCGCCCACTACATTGTCAATACACTGAGAGACATAAGCACACCCACACACAAACACATACATAGATGTCAGATGGCAGCAGAGAGTGTATGACTCAACAGGGCAGATTGAAGCGGCAAACAGAGCGTCTTTTAACACATGCTTCAGGCCCTCTCGTTTAAAAATAAAATCCAGTGATACCTTGGCTTACGAACTTAATTGGTTCCCAGACAGTGTGTAAGGCAAAAAGTGTGTATCCCAAAAGTTAATATATACTTGCGGGTTGAGTGAACGCTAGCGCGTGTGGCAGCCGCTGCTCACCCACAGAACAACTGATCCAGAATTTTGAAAGGCGCTTTGAAATCAAATGGTGTATTATTATTCAGACAGTGTGTAAGGCAAAAAGTGTGTATCCCAAAAATAAATTTCCCATAGGAAACCATTAAAATGAGAATAATCTGTTCCCAGGTCCCCATAAAACATCATTTTCTACTTTCTAATTTTCTAAGCCTTAAAACTACACAAAATATACCTTATTTTATGTATAATAAATGTGCTATTGTATTATAATTAATGAAATAAACTATACAGTATAATAAAGTCGTTTTATTTACCTTTGTAATGGTCATTGATGGCTTGATGGAATGGAGTGGCCGGTTTCATCAGCATCAAACACTTGAGGAATGTAGCCATCTTTTACCATCTTGAGGAATGATCCCATGTAGGTGCTTTCTCTGTGATATTTTTACCTTTTTCCTCATCAATTATGTTCAGTTTAGCTGGGTTGATAGCTTTTTGCATTAAGAGTACAGATGGCTTGTGCGGGTTGTTTGTGGAGCTTGATTGATGGGATATTTTAACCTTGCAGTCTACACTCTGCGTTTGAACTCTCAAAATTGAAACTCATTGTCGTCTGCCTGTCTCTTTAATGTTTAAACCACCTCCCCTCACTGCTTCGTTCTTGACTAATCACGTGGCTTTAACCGAAGACTGGGGGCGGGGAATAGAGGACAAAAACAGTTGGCTGCAATTTTGTTGTTAGAACGGGCTCGTTCGCGAACGACACATCACTCATTGAGACAGCGCCGTGTACGAAGAAAGTTCGCCAAGGTAAAGTTCGTAGGCCAAGGTAATTTTTTCATAAATTTAACGTTCGTAAACTGAAAAGCTCATAAGCCAAGGGGTTCGTAAACCGAGGTATCACTGTAAAATAAAAATTGGCATATAATGGAAAAGGAAAATTAATATGGATGACAAAAGAGTCAAAATTAAACAAATAAAAATGTGAAAAAATTGACAAATAAATACTATGGAATTAGTGTGAAATAAGGTAATATTATTCAATCAAATATCACAGAGATTATTTTAAGCATGACACACTTTTGAAAAATACTTTACATCAAGTCAAGTTTTAATTTCATGATGACCTTTTCCACAATGGCCTTTTTATTTCATGTTTTTTTTTTCCACACAATGACTTGGTTTGTCGAACACATCACATGAGGGGGAGCCAGTTAAATAATTTGCTCATCCTTTACACAGACATGAGAAGAAGCAGTCAGGCCTTAGCGCTCACTAATACAGTAATGTACTGAGAAATCTGAAGGCCACAAGACAGAATGGCTGCAAGAGAGAAGCCAGTTTGAGAGCTATGTGGATATTAACGCATCAGCCTTAGAGCGGATTGAAGCACCAGAGCGTTTTTAATGGAGTGGTGTGTGAAAATTAACATAATAGTCCAGCATCTACGCGCCCAAATGCTAAGTGGTCATTGGGACCAACCTCAGAGGTTCAACCCATTAACTTTTATGGCCAGACCAGGTCTTTGTGCTGAAAAACATCATTATGATGGGAAAAGCCGAAAGGAAAAGAAGATGTAAGAAATACGGCGCTGTGGAAAGGACATTGTGAAAGAAAAATAGACAAAACATTTTATTTAATACATCTTGGAAAATAAATGTTATTTTTAAAACAAATAACAGTGTCAAAATAATCAATATATGACATATATACATGACATATATATGACATTTTGAGTCAAAATAGTGAAGAAGTCAGAACTTCTTCTTTTCCCTTCAGGCGTCGCCATAGCGAATCAGTCTCCTCCATCTAACCCGCTTTTGTGCATCCTCTTCTCTCACACCAGCTACCTTCATCTCCACTATGACAACATCCATAAACCTCCTCTTAGGTGTTCCTCTCAGTCTGACAGTTCAAGGCTCAGCATCCTTCTCCCGATATCGTCACTCTCTCTCCTCTGGACATGTTACATTCGCTGGCATCGGCCAGTCATCTGGAAGGACCTCTTGCCCACCCAGTGCTTGTTTTAACACCTTCCTGAAAGTCATGCAACACTTGCGTTTTCAACTTCCACCATTTTGTCCTCAGTTCTGCCGTTGGTTTCTGCATCTTACTGACTACAAGCGTCATCCTACTCACCACCTCCCTATGCTGTCTGGCTACACTCTCACCAACCACTACATTGCAGTCACTGATTTCCTTCAGATGGCACCGTTGACACAAAATGTAGTCTACTGTGTACTCTTGCCGCCACTCTTATAGCTCACCCTATGTTCCTGTCTCTTCTGAAAGAAAGTACAGTATTCACAATAGCCATTTCCGTCCTCTTAGGCAAGTCAACCACCATCTGTCCTTCAGCATTCCTCATCTGGAGTCCAAACCAGCCCATCACCTCCTTATCATCTTTGTTTCCTGCGCCAACATGTCCATTGGAGTCTCCACCAATTCCAACTCTCTCACTTCTCGGGATGTTCTGTATGACTTCATCAAAGTCCAACCAAAATTTATCCTTCTCCGCCAACTCACATCCTACTTGTGAGGCATACCCACAAACAACATTTAACATCACATCATCAATTTCTAGCTTCAGACTCATCATTCTATCTGATATTATTTTTACTTCAAAAACATTCCTAACAAACTCCTTTTTCAGGATAACCCCAACTTAATTTCTCTTTATGTCTTCACCATGATAGAACAACTTGAACCATGACCCTAAACTACTCGCCTTGCTCCCTTTCCCCTGGTCTCCTGGACACACAGTACGTCTACCTTCCTTCTCTGCATCATGTCAACCAGCTCTCGACCTCTATCTATCATTGTTACTACATTCAAAGTTCCTACTCTTAGTTCTACACTCTTGGCATTCCATTTCTCTCTTTTCCTAAGGGCACACCTCCCTTGTCTTCTTCTTCGACCAACAGTTGGCCATTTTTCACCGGCAGCCTGAAGGTCAACAGTGCGAATGGCGATCGTTAACCGGGGCCTCGGCCGATCCGGTATGAGATTCAGAGGTTTGATTTGCATATTTGATTTGGCAAAAAATTTACGTCAGATGCCCTTCCTGACACAACGCTCTGTCTTTATCAGGGCTTGGGACCGGCACAAAAAGACACTGGCTTGTGTACCCTTGTGGCTACATTGAAGAGTCAGAACAAATGTCATAACAATTTCTTAATTATAAATTAATGGTGACAACAAAATTGGCTGTTGTTTATGACAAAGGTATTTTTTCATAACGTTTATTTAATTT
Organism: Hippocampus bargibanti; assembly: GCF_051943395.1. Lineage (NCBI taxonomy): Eukaryota > Metazoa > Chordata > Actinopteri > Syngnathiformes > Syngnathidae > Hippocampus > Hippocampus bargibanti. Next base: position 15,318,234 of record NC_142734.1, read on the forward strand.
TGATTCGTTTGGGTTTCCATAGATATTAAAACCCAGTGGCAATGTGTTAAATATTGTGTACTGATTGATGCCCTTCCCAAAACAGCTGTCAAGTCTCACATAGTATAATATAGTACTATATACAAAATATTCATGTCTATAAATATCAATAAGGTGTTCAAAATTAAATTACCTCCTTAACAATGTTATCGGCTTCTTCGGTGTTGAATGTGCCCTGAAAACAGCAATATATGATGAATAGTAATTTTCGTGCAATACTGTCGAAAGTATTTTTCTATCACCTTTAAAGACATACGTTGGCCCACTATACATACATAGACCAAAAGCATTAGTAGTAATGTACCCTTTTGATATCCATGCATCAGACACAAAGAGCATGTCATTATTGAAGTTCCATCGAACTATTCCTACGAACTTAAAGGCTGGCTCACTGACATAAGCAAACACGCTTTTAGCTCTTCCACCGCGATAAAGGAATGACACAACTACAAACCTCGTTAATGACACAACTACAAACCTCGTTATGATATTCGTCCATTTTGCCGTATTAGACTCTCAGCGTTCACATAGGAGTTGTTCGTGAAAATTGCAGCAAAGCTACCGGGACTAGTCAACGACTTGCAAAGAAAGAAAGCGCTTTGTTCACTCGTGACACCTGCTGGTTGGAAGACTGTCGGGTGATTTTTTGTTTCGTAACGACTTTTAAAATACATTTACATATCATGAATTCGTAGTTTATTGGTGCAGTCTTCGTCTGTCGCCGCATCTGAGAATACATCGATGCAATCTCAAAACGTTTTCGTGCTTTTATTGCGCAGGGTGACCACCTTCAATCTCATCACATTTATTTAATTTTATGTAAAACAAGATAAGAGCTAATGTTATGATTAAATCCATGTGATTTCAAAGGGTTCACACAAAACGTTTTTCTCAACTGTATACATTTCATGTTTGTCATTCGAATGCTCCACAGGAAAGCCAGAATCAAATCCAACACCTCTATGCTGTGAAGTGGATGGACCAACCATTTAACCACCGTGGGGCGCCAAATAAAGATTTTGAAACAGAATGAAATCAGTCAGGTTGTGCGACATGTTGGTATTTTTTCTGGTTCGTATCAAAATGCTTTGCTGATATTGCCTTTCACCCATTAACAACCATCCACCCGTTTTTTCATATGTGGTGTCACACGTGCGCACCGCGGCGCTGACTTGTGTACGCCTTTCAAGTGCACCTTTCAAGTGCTTTGATGTCTTTCAAGTGCGTCAGCGCCCAGTGCTATAGAAGTAGCCTTTGCGGCAGATTGGACGGAGACAGAATCACACGGACTCACAGAGACCCGCACAGGCGTCAGACGGAAATCACAGCACGGAAGAATGACTTCTACGCCACGATTAAGCTCTGGCACACATTTAGTCTGCATGTCACTTGCCTGGGAGATCTGACAACCAACCTTCCATACCGCTTATTCCTCATTAGGGTCGGGGGGGGGGGGGGGGGTGCTGGAGCCTATCTCAGCTGTCTTCGGGCACGAGGCGGGGTACACCGTGAATTGGTTGCCAGCCAATCGCAGGGCACACAAAGACATACAACAGTCACTCACACTCACACCGAGGGACAATTTGGAGTGGTCAATAACTTCAGATTAAAGAGAAAATTCTAACTCATTACATACATCCCTTCTCTTCATCTAATTCTCACAAGAGTCGGGGGCATGCTGGGACCTATACCAGCTGTCTTCGGCCAGAAAGTAGGGGACATCCTAAACTGGTTGCCAGCCAATCATGGGACGAACAGAAGAACAACCATTTACACTCATAATCACACTTTGGCACAATTAAGAGTGTTCCATTAGACTGCCATGCATGTTTTTACAATGTGGGAGGCAACGGGACAAAATGCAGGCAGGATAACATACAAACTCCATACACCAAGACCATAGGCAGAATTGAACTCTGCATCTCTGCACTGTGAGGTAAACGTGCTAACCAGTCACTGTGGCGCCTGTAACATTGCAAAATAAAAAGATTTGCCAAATTTGACACATTTCAGTGAATAAAACTGCAGCAACAATACACATGCAGCTCATACTAAAAGTGCAAATGTGGTCCAATATGTAAAAAAAATGGCAAGACAATCAGTCTTAAGGCACGAAGACACACACACACGCGCACACGCACACACACAAACACACACACACACACACACACACACACACACACACACACACACACACACACACACACACACACACACACACACACACACACACACACACACACACACACACACTGGAGCTCAGAGGAGATTACAGGCTCCAGAGGACAGTCTTCTTGCTAGGTTTCTTTGTGAGTCAGTACTGCCGAGATAAACAGGCAATGGAGCCTGTCTGTGGTCCTGCTGTGAACTAGAGCTTGACAGACGCCTGAATAGTGACTGCTGAAAGAGAGCACACAGAATAAGAGTCACCTTTTTCACATTGATAATTAACCAATGTCTATATGGAGCGTGTCCTAAAAGTTTTTTAATTTTTTTAAATCGTTATTTGGCTCCTTGTTTATGGAGACAGACGTGAGGCTATCAGTATTTGACAATTTAGGCTTTGTAGTTTTTGAAAACCAATCATCAACTAACAACAGCGCTTCAAAAAGCCCACCGGACAAGAAGTTTTCTCATCCATGATTGCAGTTCAGCGTCAGTTTAAAAAAGATTAGCCTCCGGAGCATAATTTATGCGAGCAAGTGTCTCAAAACATGGTCTGTTCTTGACAAGTCAAGCAGCGGAGGCCTTCTCTGACACCAACACTGATTAAAACACCCAAATTCTAACGCGGGTGTTTTGTGCAAAGTTAATTCGGACGGCCGCACTGGAAGTCACCATGCGCAAAAGCTAGCCTAAGTCGACAGACGACTACTAAAGCTCAATACAATAACATGTTCAATGTGCCCACAATAAATATTTTGTGGTATATGAGTTAAGCAATAAAATCCACTTCTTTTTATCAATCTCAAGGGCGGCCATTTTGCCACTTATTCTAGATTGAAAATACATTTCTCAGGGTTCAGGTAATAACCAATCACAGCTCAGCTCACGTGTCATATGACCAAACTCATATAACAGGTGAGCCACGATTGGTTGACTTTGCCTGGCAATAGCAGGCCATTTACTGTGTGGTTTGTTTGGAGTGGCTTGCCATGGAAGGCGCCAATTGTACACGTGGTGAAGCAACGTGGTGGCCATTTGTAAATCTCAAACTTGGGCCGAATTACAGTTGGGGACAGAAATAAAATGTTTGCCAGGGAGCAATTTTACAACACTGCTTCAATATCAAATGACGTTAAGAGGACAAGGAAATCTGAAGTTAACAAAAAAACCCGACAAATTCTGTCAAATCCTACTAGCATCACACATCTGTCCAAATGATAATTGAATCCAAATCAAAAGGATTTGGAAAGTATTTATACTTTAAGCGTTCACCTTTTTTTTGGTAGAGCCTGACTGGCTCATTGAGACATCTGCCGTCCCATTGGCAGGTTGCACGTCACCAAATATTTTTTCATCGGTATTGTTGTCATCCTCATTGCTTTCTGGTGTCGTGCTGAAAAGCTCCGTCGCTTTGTTCTGCGGCTGTCCAACAGGGGGAAAGTCTTCCGACATCTTGACAACATTCTGCAGAGCTTCCCCCAATCCCCGCACAGGTATTCCTCCTGCATCGTCATCCGGATTAGGCTCATCTTCTTCATCTTCCTCACCTTCGCTGTCACTCTGATCAGAATCTTTGGTGAAGTCCTGACAACAGATTTTGAATCAAACAAAGCACAACAGTTAAGGACCATCTTGCATTTTCAATTGTGTTCTTAGTCAGACAGGGGTGAAGCTATGACACACACACACACACGCGCAGGCACACGCACACACACACACACACACACACACACACACACACACACACACGCGCACACACACACACAGATATTCAAGACTCCAAAGTATTTCTCTACCAAAGCTAATCACAACACAAGTACTGATAGAGTAGCAGCGGTTCACGCTACTGCAGGAATTGAAGGGAAATGACGAGAGGAAGGTGTTGGGATCATCAACAGAAAAATCTGGTTGAAGGAAGAAAACAAGCCCCACCTGCGACTGAATGCGGCCATTCAAAAGGTTCATCCTGCAGCAACGGCGTGCGAGTCCTGATTGAATTTTTACTCTAACATACGGCATGTACACAAAAAACTTCCCAAATCAAAGAATTACATCCACGCCAAGGAGTTGGGGCCTTCAAAGCCTTGGCTGCTGGCCTAAACAGGATCAGAAGCACCGACTGACCCAACATTTGCACGCAAGTATTTCAGGGCATTAAATGCATTTCACCCTGCACACCTTGGTTGCCAAATGATAAGGCGATAGCTGTTTTTTGTTTTCAGAATCACCACTCTCAGCTTGATGTCGATATGTTCCTGTCCTGCGTTGCGATATGCGACCAATCATATTGAAGCAGAATGTGTACAGCCTAGATCAAGTGGAAAGCAATCATAATAACATTCAGGTGAAAAATTATTATGCTTTTGTCATGTTGTTAGCTAAATATTTACAGACGCTCCCCAACTTTCGAACGAGATACGTTCTGACCGGTTGTTCGTAAGGTGAATTTGTTTGTAAGTTGCTTCAGTGCAATATTTTGTATGGAATTACATAGGTATATTTAAGGCTTGTATTAGTAATCTGTATTGGTTTGTACTGAAAAATAAACATTTAACAAAATATGTGCTTTATAAAGATATGTACGTGTACAACTGGAGAGAATACTACATACCGATATGTTACTACAAAAATGTTTGAATGTGCCGTTGTTCGTAACTCGAATGTTCCTAAGTAGGGGAGCGGCTGTATTGTGAATTTATATTTTGTAACATACCAAAGTGGTTTGGAGTTGTTCAATGATTTTTCTTGCTGTAGTAATGATCCATCCTTAAACGTGCAGCGTCCATTTGTGCTTTTTGTATTTAGTATTATTTCACTACTTCGAATATTTTCCGATGTATAAGGCGCACCATCAATGAATGAAAAAGGTTTTCTAAACATACTACATAGATATAAAAGTTTTCCAAATATAAGGCACACCACATTATAAGGCGCGACAGTAGAGGCTGGGTTTGCACACGACTTCTACAGGGGGAAATGGAGTCGGTGGCTGCTGACAGTAGTTGCGAGACCTGTTTTATATTACTTGACCTATAAGGTGCACCTGTGTATAGGGCGCAGGGCTATCTTTTGAAAAAAAACAAGGCTTTTGGGTACGCGTTATCCACCGGAAAATAGGGTAATGGTGGTATTAAAAGTGGAAGAGGATCCCTACGTCCCTAATCAAATCCCAGTACTAAAATGCTGGACCAATACTGAATGTCATATAATAATATAAAAAAGGATCCTTTATTACAAAATGCAGGTTCAAATCAAATAAAGCAGAACAGTTGCTTTGGTTACGGCATGAAGGTTTCCAATCAAAATAGAACAAAATTATTCCGTCAGGGTTATCTTAGGTTGAGGTACTGCGGAAGAACATCATCCCAGAACTCTTCTGACTCGCTAGCTGCATTACCTTTGAATCCGGACCTCGGTGCTCTTTGAGCTTTAGCCCGTTTCTTTTTTACGTCTTCCTCCTTCTCCTCCTCTTCCTCTTCATCCTCACTTTCTTGCTCCTCCGCTTCAGTCTCATCCTCGTCTGCAGTCTCCTGATCTTCACTCTCTTCCCCCTCCTCCTCGTCTCCACTTTCTTCCTCTTCACTGCCCTCCTCCTCCTCATCCTCCTCCTCTTCACTCTCTTCCTCCTCACTTTTATTCTCCTCCTCATTTTCCTCTTCTTCAGTCTTCTCTTCCTCACTTTCTACTGATTCATCTCCACTTTCTCCTTCCTCACTGCTTTCCCCCTCTTCTTCCTCATCTTCACACATGTCACTATCACTTTCCTTCAAAGAACCAGACTCTTCTTCCTTTCCTTCCTCTTCTTCACACATGTCACTGTCACTTTCCTTTGAAGAACCAGACTCTTCTTCCGTTCCTTCCTCTTCTTCCTCTCCTTCCTCTTCCTCTCCATCTTCTTCTTCCCCTTCCTCATTTCTATGCTCCTCCTTTCCTTCAGCTTCTGATTCATGACCTGACTCTTCCTCCCCTTCTTCTGTCTCTTCTTCAACACTCACATCTTTGCTCTCTTGCTCTTCATCCACTCTTTGTTTTCCAGGGGTTTGTGTTTTCTCCTCGTCTTCCTCTTCTTCCTCCTCGTCCTCTTCCTCGTCACCACTTTGGTCTTCCTCCTCCCCATCAGTTCCTGACTTGTCTTCTGGCTTAAGAGTGTCACTGTCATCTTGTTCAGTGACTTTCTCAGAGGTTTGACTTGCCGTCACCTCTCGCTCACTTGCACTTGTCACTTTGCTCATCCGCTCCTCTTCTTCCTCCCATGACTGTCCATCCTGGTCAGTGTCCTCCTTGTCCTTCTTGACTGAGTCCTGCAAGTTTTGTCTTCCTCTTTTGGATGAAGGACTGCTGCTGACGCTCAAGGTAGAGTGATTGCCGTCAGATAGGGTCACTCTGTCAGAAGTGACATGGTGGCTGCTCTCAGACGGTGAAAGCAAGGTGAAAGCCGCCACTTCCTGCCGCAACGAAGCGGCTCCAGAAACCAGGTGCAAAGGGGACGCATCTTTAGCATTTTTCCATTCTGCCTCTTTTCTGTTTCTCTCGTTTTCTGATGTTTGGGGACCTTTGGAGCAGATTTTCTTGGATTTGGTTTTCCCCTTGGGCCGCTCTCGTGGGCTTACTTCAAGCGCATCGCTCAAACTCAAGTCTGTAAGCTGCTTTGTGAGTCGTGGTAGTTTTCCTTTGGTTTGTTTTGAAATGTTCTTTTGTTCCCCTTCGAGTTTCCCTTGCTGAATCCTGGAGGTCGGAATCTGAATCTGCCGTCCGCCCGCTGTTTTCTTGAAGTCTGCTGAATCCTGCTTGGAATCTGCGATACGGTTCTCCTTGTCCTGCTTGCTCCTCTTCTGAGAGCGAACGCTTGAGCTCCTCGTGAGTTTGTTGGGTGCCGCTTTGCGAGCAGCCACAACCTCACGGCTACGGGATAGCGACGTTGAAGAGAAGCCGGGTCGCTCCGAGACTTTGCTCTCTTTTAAAGGTTTCTCTTTCTGAACCGTTAAGGTTTTACCGTGTTTACCCTTCTTCTATACCAGGAACCGGAGACAAAGAGGATAGAAAAGAGGCATGCATTAGCGAGTGAGGAAAGGCAAAACAGAAATATGAACATAATCTCAAGTCATAAATCTTGAGGATGAATAGCTACAAGGTGGGAAAGAGTCAGATGTTCTCTTGGAGCTGACACTGGTCAGTGACAGGACTACGAATTGATCCTCAGCAGAATACGGAAAAGATCTGTTGTATTGGAAGCTCACGTATAAAGACCTAAGAGGGTCACCCAAAAGACGTGTGAGTCACCTTGTGAAGTGGAGAAAGCGTGAGCGTTTTATCACCAGGACCCATCTTCATCAAATGGGTCTGTTTTACCGGAAAACATGAAAGTAGCCGTAAGCGCAAACACCACTTGGCTGATATTTGTTTTTTGTTCACTCACCATGTTGAGGAAATCCGTCGTTTCTCCCAAACCTTTCACACTGTCTGCGTCACTCAGACTCTCCACAACGTCGTCACCCTGGCCTCCAGTCGGTTCTATTCATGGATAACATGGTTTAAGGGACAAGTGTGAAAAAAGTGGTGAATTTCATTTTTAAGGATGTCTCGATAAGTAAAAAATTCAGCATATGTCTAATACTTTCACATTCTTTTTCATATTACTTAGTGTTTGCGGGTCTGTGAACCAGAAAAGATGGAGTGAGGTAGATACCCTTGTTGCCATGTCGATGAGCGCTATGGAGCACCTTTCTGTGGGCCAATTCTGATGAAGGCAGGTTGGGCACGGTGGTGTGGCTGGAGATGGGAGGAGGTGGCTGGAGGTAGCTTGATGTCACCGTGGGGGATGTTCTGGATTTGGTGCCAAACTGCTCCGGTAAATGTTCCTTTGGTGGTGCGATTGAGAAAGCTCAACATGTTGTAAAACATACTTTGCTTCACTAAATGGTGGCCTTCTGTCACTCTTTATAGCAAACTAAAAACTGGCTGAACCACCATTTGCTTGAACTAAATCAGAACATAACCGAATAAATGAATTTTAGCAATAAAGTAAAGCAGATTGTTGTTCGCAAAACCTTATGGCTCACCGTCGCCGACTCATTCACTGCCAGATGTGCCAGGATTTTTGTCATTTGCACTCAAATTCCAGGACCCACAGAATATTGAGTTTTAAGACTACTTAAACATTCAATGCAGTGTAAGAAACCTTAGACTATTTTCTTTCATCAAAAAAAAGTTAATTCCTAAATTATATGGGTCTGGAGTTATCTGAGCTGAGCTTGAAATAGGGGCGGCTGTACAAAATACAATACAGTAAAGTCTCGTTATATCGATATTCAAGGGAGTCCGAAAAAATATCGATATAACCGGGACTATCGATATATCCGACCCTGTTTGCATGTAATTTTCTCCGTGCGTGCATAGAAATAGTATCGATATAACCGGGACTATCGATATATCCGATATCGATATAACGAGACTTTACTGTATATACATATTGATTTATATAGTGCTTCAACAACTGCTGAAGCCGGAACATAGCACTAACATGGACAAAAGGCAAATGCTGCCCCCTTGTGGAAGGGAAATTTTTTAGCAGAGGTCTGACCAGCGCTTTATCGACACCACCCGAAGAAAAAAAACCAGAACAAATTCGGGAATGGCGCTCCACCTCACTCTTTTCAATTCCCAAATAAATTCGGTGAAATTCGGTGAATTCAATATTGTTTTGAGCTCCCTTGTGTGTGAAACACACAATACACTGTAAATAAAACTGCCTTACCATGCCTGAGCACAAGTACAGGTGCACGTGTTCAACCCACCCTTTCCCTGCGGCGAACGCGGGCCGGGTTGGTGGTGTCGCCCAAGTCCCCTAGTAGCTCCACATACGGCTTCTCCATGTAATCCTCAGTAACGTCATTATCTTCCAGCAAGACGGCACCGCAGCTCGCGTCTCTGGGTCGCGCCAGCACGACCATGTGGCAACCGCCGCAAACCGCCTGCAAGCGGTTCCATCATTCCAGCTTTGTGATGTCACATGTGTGAGTTTGTGTGAAGGAAATGACATACTTCCTGGACCTGGCACTTGATGAAGCGTGGACACAGAGTTGGCTTGAACTGGTTGGTGAAGTTTTCTTCACCCAAACCCAGTTTGCCATGTCTGCCGTCACCAAAAGTGTAAAGCAGACCCCCGTCTGAAAGCAGAAATGACCTTTATTTACATGGCACCTGAATGAAATAGGGTGGTAAGATAATAAAAAGTTAATTCATTCCCTACCATTCCCGAATTTATTCGGGAATTGGAACTATGACGTGGAGCGCCATTCCCGAATTTGTTCGGGTTTTGTTTTTTCATGCATGGGTGTCGATAAAGCGTTGTCCATGGCCTCTGGCAATGTTTTCCCTTCCACAAGGGGGCAGCATTTCACCTTTTTCCATGTTAGCGCTTTGTCCTGCTTCAGCAGTTGTTAAAGCGCTATATAAACCAATACTATGTATGTATTGCATTGTATTTTGGACAGCTACCCTCATTTCAAGCTCATATAACTCCACACCCATCTAATTTAGGAATTAACTTTTTTCTGATGAAAGAAGAGAGTCTAAGGTTTCTAATGCTGCATTGAATGTTTATGTAGTCCAAAAACTCAATATTCTGTGGGTCCAGGAATTTGAATGAAAATGACAAAAACCAAAAAAGGCGGCCCGGTAGTCAAGTGGTTAGCACAACGGCTCCACGGTGCAGAGGTTGCCGGTCGCGTCCCGGTCCGGCCTCCCTGTGTGGAGTTTGCCCGGGCCCGCGTGGGTTTTCTCCGGGTCCTCCGGTTTCCTCCCACATTCCAAAAACAGGCATGGCAGGCAGATTGGAGACTCCAAATTGTCCCTAGCTGTGACTGTTGTTTGTCCTTGTGTGCCCTGCGATTGGCTGCCAACCAATTCAGGGTGTCCCCCGCCTCGTGCCCCGAAGACAGCTGGGATTGGCACCAGCAACCCCCGCGACCCTAATGAAGAATAAGCGGTATGGAAAATGGATGGATGGATGACAAAAACCATGGCACTGGAGTGGACATATTTTTGCACGTCTGGCAGTGAATGAGTTAATAAAAATAAATTAATTTAAAAAAAAAGATTGTGTTTGTGCAACTTTTAAAAGGTGCTTAGATAGCTGCCACCAATTGTAAAAAAAATATTTTCCTTTGTTAAACTGCCAAAATATTCTCCTGTTTGTTTAGTCCTCAATGAGAGCAGAGTGATTATCGTTATGTTGAATGATTTTTTTAATTCCTTTTTACTGTGAAACAATGCTGAACATGTGTGCCTTTTGTCCTGATGTGTTATAAAACAAACTAGCGAAGTAAGTGAAACATAATTAATGTATGAAAATAATGGTGTGGATTTTTTTCATTTTTTATCCTGATTAATCAACAGACTCAGAGTAATTGATTATTAAAAGACTTAGCTGCAGCCCTAGTTTCAAATCATTTAAAGTAGTTTAAAATGTTTGCTTTTGCTTTCCATTTAACCGAAAATATGGAACAGAACCAGAACCTGTGATGACCGCTGAGTGGTTCTCGCCGCATGCCACTTGGCACACTCGACCTTTCTTGAAGTGCTCGATCTGGCGCGGCAGCCGTGATTCAAATATAAATGTGCCATGGCCCAGTTGACCAAACTGACCCAGGCCGAAGGCATAAACTCCATTCTCTGGAAGACAGAAAACTTGCGTGCTGCCGAAAATTCTACTCAACACAATGCTTTTGGTTTTTTTTTTTCCTTACCTGTAATGGCCACAGTGTGTCCGCCACCACAGGCCACCTGAGTGACCGGCTCAGGCATGCTCTTCACAATTTGAGGCAATCGATGACGAGCCAGCTGGTCTGTTCCGAGACCCAGTTTACCACTGTCTCGCTCTCCGAATGTGTACAGAGCTCCGTCCGCTAACAGTCACAAATACATATTTCCCCAAAACAAAAAAAACAAGGACTTCATTGACTAAAACACAAAATAGTGTGCACTAAACTACGTGGTAGTTTGCCTGACTGCATTGCTGAATAGACCACATGTAATATACAGGGGGGCCTTGGCTTACGAACTTAATTGGTTCCCACAGTGTGTAAGGCGAAAAGTGTGTATCCCAAAAATTAATTTCCCATAGGAAAACATACAAATGAGAATAAACCATTCCCAGGTCTCCATAAAAATAATTTTCAACTAAATAAGCCTTAAAACTACACACAACATACCTTATTCTACGTATAATAAATGTGCTATTGTATTGTAATGAAAGAAATACACTGCACTGGATAATAACGTCACTTTATTTACATTTGTGATGGTCGTTGATGGCTCTTAATTGAAACCTGTTGCTTTCTGACTTGTAAGGTCTTACGAAACTGAGGCATCACAGTATCATTCATCATGTTGATAATTCTCATAGCCACAGTCTTTTCTGGATGGAACTGTTCAATAAAAGCCTGCACATCACAAATTCTTCCATGCTGCTTTCAAGGATCGAAGGGTAACATCATGCCAAGCGACAAAAGAAGGCGGGCGGGGGCGATCCGTCCAGCCTATCAAGCTAGGAAAAATAAAATGGCACGCGGGGTTGAAAAAAACTCGCGATCCCGGAAAGCAACAAACTTATGCGATCGCGGCTAACAATCACCTCGGGCGAAGCAAACTCTTGTGCTGGCATGTCCAAACACTGGCGCGGCGCGAGGCGTCATAATCATGTCACTGGTGACAGCGACTCGTTGAAATGTGCCAGTATGGGTGACAAGGGGATTGACCGCAGCTGGCGGAGGAAGGGGCGGCAGCCCCACCCCAGCTGTCAACTCACACGTGACAAGTTCTGTGTCATTAGCCACGTGAAATCATCGCGTAAATAACGCCTTTGTGTAATCTTTGTTGTGAAGGATGGTAGCAATGGTGGACTTAGCATATCGGTACCGGGCTCTTTATTTGTAGAATGGTAGTAGCAAGTTACTCTCAGGGAAGTGACACACAGTGTGGGAAATGTGTCAGGCTGAGATTCATGTGAAAGCCGCGGTGCGCACCTGTGACGCCACAAACGCACACCTCGTTCGTGTTTATCAATGATATTCTCCTCGACTGTAATTTTGTTTTGTGTCTTCTTCGGCTGAACACGAGCCTGTGGTGGGGGTTTTTTCGGTCCGATAACAGCAAAAGTATCTGTAAAAAAACCTCTCTCTCTCTCTCTCTCTCTCTCGCTCCTCCCCCCCCCTCCTCTCTCTCTCTCTCTCTCTCTCTCTCTCTCTCTCGACGTGTGCATTCAGATAAAGGGGGTGTGGAAAGGCAGGCCGGCTGGGGCGCTGTTCGGTCGTGTGCTTTGGTGGTCTTCCGCCGAAGATTACTCCGCCAGCCGTGGTGGGGGGTGTGTATCGTGAAAAGTAGGGCTTAATCCAAGGTTTAATGTTCAGAAATTTAACGTTCGTAAACCAAAAAGTTGGTAAGGCAAGGCGTTCGTAAACTGAGGCCCCACACTATATACGTATATACATGTATATTTGTTTCTGGCATTTCCAAAATGTTCAGACAAGCAGAACGCATCCATTCCACCAATCTGCTTCCAAATATATTATTGTTACTACAAATATATTCGAGAAATAGTTTCTAAATAGTTTATCACACCTGTCACATACGCAGAGTGGTAGTATCCACAAGACACCCATGCGATGGGCTGTCCCGCACTGACTTCTTGTGGCGAACATGCATGGCTCTCCTTCCCCAAGCCGACTTGACCCTCTGAGTTGTCCCCCCACATGAACAGCTCACCACTCTCTTGAGATGAGGGAAAAAAAGAAAGACAAACACCATTCATCATGATTTGCTTCACATTTACAGGAGTGAGACAAGGGACGTTGATGTTGGAAGCGGGCCAGTATCATCATGGGAATTTTGCGCAATGTTGTCCTACCACTTCATATCGCCAGAGTTTCTTCCCAAGAGGGAGTTTTTTTTGTTCTCGCTGCCAAATGCTTGCTCATTTTGGGTCCAGTTGGTTTTATTTCACGTATGATGAGTGTGCCTTTTGAATTGTTCCATATGCACAATGATCATCTCTGATCATGGTGCTACGGAAATATCATTGACTTGACTCCCATGAGTCATTGCAGCTGTAACTGCCATCAACAGCTGACATGCCTGTCCTCAAGTGTCTCACCAGTGAGGGCAGCTGATGTGTTTGAACCAGCAGCTAGCATTTTGATTGGGCCGCAGGTATCAAAGAACTTCAGTCTCTGGAAGGATGACCGCTCATCGCAGTCGCCGAGCCCCAGTTGACCTTCACTGTTCCCGCCGGTGGCGTACACATGCCCCTGAGCTAGAGATGAAAGGAAGACATGAATGACAGTGACAAAAAAAACCTCCATGCGATTTTGTGATTTTGACCTGTACAAATGAGCGTATGGTTTCTTCCACAGGCCACAAGTCTGATGTTCTCCGACTTGAGAGCTAAACACAAACAATACACACGAAGCATTAATTGAGTGCACATTGGATCGGTCTGCTGGACACAGTTGGTTGATAAAGGCAGACCTCTGACACAAGTGGGCTTCTTGACTGTCATCTTGGATCCCAGACCGAGCTGTCCCCAATTATTGCTACCAAACATGAATAGTTTCCCATTTTCTGTGAAGATAAACACAAGAGTTTCTACAAAATATTTTCGCTTGTAAACAAAACTCGTAGTATTGTTTATCAGATGCCCAGGATACAATTGTTACAAAGGAGAGACAAGCGGGTACCTGTTAATAAGGCGGTGTGTTCATCACCACAGGCTATTTTTCGTGGAACATCATTTTTCAGCCAAAATTTACTCGGGACGTCGTCTGCAAATTTACTCTTCCCAAATGTGAAAACTGCGCCGGATTCTGCAAAATCATGATAGAGGAAAATGTTTTCGCTTATTTCCTAGTTTTGTTATTTGGCACGAATTCATCACCACCAAATGTTGAACACAAAAGCCAATGCCTATCACTTAGTTAAAACACAAATATTTTTAACAATCACGATTTTAGTTGGAAAACAATGCATCGTATTGAATCAAATGAACCTTACATGTGCGAGTCATTTTCTCGACGTTTCGACTTTAGCGCTGCTTTCAAACTAGAACTTTTTTTTTAAATGTACTGTATACAATTTGGCCGCTGTAATGAACGACGGCAGCTGAGAGGACTTTAAATCAAACACGAGTTAAAATGTAAAATAAGATTTCTATTTACCTGGAATGTGATCCATCTCCTTCCCAGCCATCTCTGCGGGACTTTAATCCGCTTTACTCAGCGCTCTGGGCGTGTTTGCGTCCCTCTTGTTTTCAGCCACGATAACCCGGAAGTAAACACAACATTGCCTTCGCTACACACACGTGACCATTAAAAGTCCAGTACAGCTCACCATTTTTAACGATCGCTGTCGCTGCTGCAAACTTCAAATTGAGCCAGACACAAATAATGTTCATTTTCATAACGCAAGGGGGTTAATTTGATTTCATAAGAAATGATTTTCGGAAGGGTTTATCATGTCAGAAAATGTAACAGTTTTCCTGAGGCGCACCAACACTGATGTTAATGTGTACAGTATTGTCATTGTTTTAATTCATATGGAGCAACTAATTGTGTCGTTTTAACAGAATGGCGGTGTAGTGCAGTAGCTGTAAAGCTTGGTGGTGATAAGATCTTTTAAATCAGATGTGTTGTAGGAGGTTAAACATCTAAAACTGTCAGGACAGGGGCTCTGTACCACTGAACTTTGGCAGACCCACTGTCGTGGTTCATTCTCCAAGTTAAAATTATGCTGTGTTTCGATGGTCTATCTGTATATAATTTATTAAATTATATGAAAACTATAATACATATTTTTTCCCCTTGATGCAATTGAAGTTAAAAATCAAGAGCGTCACACCGATCATGTATCATACTCAAGGAAAAGGGTCCAGTTCTAGATACGCCATCATTTTATACTTCTTCTAGCTGTCCATCATAGGTGATGATGACGCTTGCTCCCAGGGAGAGGATGTTGGGGCGGAGGGGGGGGGGGGGGTAGAGACGATGTCGCTGGTGCCACTTTTCATGGGCATAGAGCCCAATCCTTGAGCCGCAGACACGTCCGCAGATGGAACATGGGAGGCCGGATGGCAGGGGGGTACCAGCCGCCCGCTGGTGCCGTTGAATGCGTCTCTCTAATTGTCTGTCTATGTGGATTTGATGTATTTTAGAGACTATCCTGGCACTAATGGTCTGCCAGGTTTGTCGGTCTGAGGCCAAAGCTTCGAGCTCCGTGATGTTGATGTTGGCTCGTTTGAGGAGGTCCCTGGTGTAGTCCTTGAGGCGTCGCTTTTGCCCCCTTGCAGAGCGCTTCACATCTTTCAGCTGTCCATATGTAACGGAGTTGTGCGCTTAGATTATTAAATTATGGAGGAAGTGACGCAACGGCGCACAGTGTGGCACTATGTCCCGCCCATAGTTTCCAGAACAATCTCGAGGAGATTCAGGGTGAGTCGCAATTTTCTGTTGGTCTTGATTAACGCGCATTTTCATGACAATATCTTATTTTGTTTCCCCTTTTGTACTGTCTAGTGTTATCTAATTAGTTCCCTTATTCATTTCGAGTCCAGATTACTTTTTGTGTCATTATTTACTTCACGTTTTGTCGAGTGGAACTTTGGAGCATATGCGCTTTTCTATCGCAGTTAATCACAAGACGAAACCCATGCGACTTCACCCATCCCTTCTGCCATACTGTGTTGCAGGTAATAATTGTTTCATTTCGTTTTTATTGAACAATATTTAGTTTCTTGTGTCGTGTTTCATTTGCCCGTGAGTGTCCGTGGCTGGTTGAACTGTGCCCCAGCCATTACAAGCGCACCGCGTGTTCTGCCGAGTCTCCGCCCATGATGCGTTCAGGGACATCTTGTAAATAACAGTGAACTTGTGTTGTATTCTCTTTTTCTGTAAATAACCACTATACGATCACACGTTGTTAATTCTGTTTTGTTATCTACAATGTTTTGCATTTCGGAACAATCTCGAGGAGATTCAGGTTAATCACAAGACGAAACCCATGCGACTTCACCCATCCCTTCTGCCATACTGTGTTGCAGAAATAAAAGAAATGAAAAGACACATCCACGCGTCTCGTCTTCATTAATACGGCAGCATCGTGAAGATGAAGACAGTCACTGTTGTGACACCCGTGACATTGGTGCCGTGACCCGGATCACAAGTGACTCTCCACTTCGGACCGGGACCGCGATGCTGCACAATGAAGACGCTGTGCAGTCCCATCACTCGGTGGACGGTGTGTCGACCCCCGTTTTGGAAATACATGTAGAGTGTTAATTGTCTGACCTGCTGTTTTGCAATTAGTGTGGTTTTTTTTTTTCATGTACGTGTTTTTGTGTGTTAAGGCTAAGAATGAGCTCCTTACATGTAACAAGTAGCACACCTTTGAATGAGTGTGTTGGTAGAGGTAGAGGCTTCCCAACCGTGTAACAGTTGTGTAGTGCAATCCAGAGTGGTGTAGGTTGTACAGAGGGGAATGGGCAGGTTCAAGCTGAGGCCACTTATGTTAGTGGGGACAGAGTTCTTTCCCAGACCCAGTGCAGTGCATCTACGACGAGCGCACAGACCACTGATACACCAGCAACAGATACCTTTCTCCAGTCTGTCACAGTTATGTAGTGCTATGCAGGGTGATGTAGTTTGTACAGAGGGGAATGGGCAGGTGCGAGCTGAGGCCACTTATGTTAGTGGGGACAGAGTTCCTTCCCAGACCCAGTACAGTGCATCTCCGACGAGCACACAGACCCTGACACACCGGCGACAGATCCCTTACTCCAGTCACCTGACGTAGTTGGTCAGATGAGTGACATAATTAGACAGCATTTTTGTACATCCTTGCCCGATAACCTTGTCTATTGTGCCTGTTGGTCTTTCTGTTGTCTTCCGTGTGTATGTTGCCTCACTTCTGCATAATTTAAGGGGGGTGTATGTAACGGAGTTGTGCGCTTAGATTATTAAATTATGGAGGAAGTGACGCAACGGCGCACAGTGTGGCACTATGTCCCGCCCATAGTTTCCAGAACAATCTCGAGGAGATTCAGGGTGAGTCGCAATTTTCTGTTGGTCTTGATTAACGCACATTTTCATGACAATATCTTATTTTGTTTCCCCTTTTGTACTGTCTAGTGTTATCTAATTAGTTCCCTTATTCATTTCGAGTCCAGATTACTTTTTGTGTCATTATTTACTTCACGTTTTGTCGAGTGCAACTTTGGAGCATATGCGCTTTTCTATCGCAGTTAATCACAAGACGAAACCCATGCGACTTCACCCATCCCTTCTGCCATACTGTGTTGCAGGTAATAATTGTTTCATTTCGTTTTTATTGAACAATATTTAGTTTCTTGTGTCGTGTTTCATTTGCCCGTGAGTGTCCGTGGCTGGTTGAACTGTGCGCCAGCCATTACAAGCGCACCGCGTGTTCTGCCGAGTCTCCGCCCATGATGCGTTCAGGGACATCTTGTAAATAACAGTGAACTTGTGTTGTATTCTCTTTTTCTGTAAATAACCACTATACGATCACACGTTGTTAATTCTGTTTTGTTATCTACAATGTTTTGCATTTCGGAACAATCTCGAGGAGATTCAGGTTAATCACAAGACGAAACCCATGCGACTTCACCCATCCCTTCTGCCATACTGTGTTGCAGAAATAAAAGAAATGAAAAGACACATCCACGCGTCTCGTCTTCATTAATACGGCAGCATCGTGGAGATGAAGACAGTCACTGTTGTGACACCCGTCACACATAGAGGACTTGGCGGGGCAGGCGGTGATCGGGTATGCGGATGGTGTGTCCAATCCACCGAAGGTGTTTTTTTGCAACTGCTGCTTGCATGCAGATGGATTTCGTGCGCTGAAAGATGTCTGAGTGGGGAACTCTATCTTCCCAGGACAGGCCAAGGATCTTCTGCAGGCTCCGGATGTGGAAGGCCTCAAGGGTAGTTAAGTGCCGGCGGTTTGTGGTCCATGTTTCTGCCCCATAGAGGAGAGTGGACAGACATACTGCGCTGTATACGGCAATCTTGGTTCCAATTCTCAGGTTACGGTTCATAAACACTCTGCTGCGTAAACGTCTAAACGATGATGAGGCTTTATTTATACGATTGTGTATTTCAATGTCAAGGGAGTAATTGGTGGACAAAGTGGAGCCAAGGTAGGTAAAACAATCCACTACATTTAGTGAAATGCCATTGATGTGAAATTTTATACTACTACTACTACTACTACTACTACTACTACTACTTATAATAATAATAATAATAATAATAATAATAATAATAATAATAATAATAATAATACATTTATTTTATAAGCGCCTTTCAAAACTCTCAAGGACACTTTACAGTCACGTTATATTTTTTCTGCGGGTGAGCAGTGGCAGCCACACACGCCAGCTTCACTCAACCCGGAAGTAACAAAGTTTTAAAAAAGTAACAAATAATATGACAACACAAAGACACAGCGAGTCATTCATTCTATAAAGAGAGAGAGAGAGCGAGAGACCTTTGCAGGCGAGATGTGAATATCGATAGATATATTTATAGGTGTGTGTTTGTGTCTGTGCAATGACACATTTCAGAAGACAGCCCTTAAAATGATTACCTCTTCCCCCACATAGCTTAAAAAAGAAGAAAAAAAGACATTGACCCAAAAAAATGTTCCTTGAATGCAAAATTTAAAAAATCAGGTCGTTACCGTCTTTGGAAATGTGACCATAGACAGAGATGATCGCTTCACGTAAATTTCATGTGGCTTTTAAAAGCAATTTATGGGTTTAGGTTTGTTGTTAAAATACCAAAATTGTAAATGCTCTTCACTTTGGAAAATGTTGAGATATTGCAAGCATGTTGTGTAGATAATCCTCCTTTTAAGATAAATGTCATATTTGAACAGGTTTTACTGGCCTCTGTAGAAAGCCAAAACTATAATGTTTTCCATGACAAAAATGAGTTTGAGAACACTTTGTAGTTTGAAAGAATTTATTGGCAAATATAAAATTGTGTTGTGGAATCAAAATACAATCGTCAAAACAATGAACCAATTCATTCAACAAAGTTCTTGTGAGGTCTTAATTGCCGGTCACCAAGCAACAGACTTGTTGGTTCACCTGAGATGTGCTTTAAGCTTCTTGTTATGCAATCTTACAAGTGGAGGGGAGAAGGACAAACATGATATGGTTTTGCATTTTACATCAGGTGAACAGCTATTACTGTATGCCATTCAGTGAAACAAATTTAAAACCAAAGAATCACTTTACATGCGAAAGAACAAAAGCCTGAGAATGTTAGACAGTGAATTATAAATCATAAATAGTGTTGCATTTACAGTTAGTACTCTTCACCTTCTTCCTCCTCTTCATCCCCGATGGTGTCTGTGCCCACTTCCTCGTAGTCCTTCTCCAGGGCAGCCATATCCTCTCTGGCTTCTGAGAACTCACCCTCCTCCATCCCCTCACCAACGTACCAGTGCACAAATGCCCTCTTGGCGTACATCAGGTCAAACTTGTGGTCCAGTCGGGCCCAAGCCTCTGCAATAGCAGTGGTGTTGCTTAACATGCACACGGCTCTCTGCACCTTGGCCAGGTCTCCCCCAGGAACTACAGTTGGAGGCTGGTAGTTGATACCCACTTTGAAGCCGGTGGGACACCAATCCACAAACTGGATGGTACGCTTGGTTTTGATGGTGGCGATGGCAGAGTTGACATCTTTTGGCACCACATCACCACGGTAAAGCAGACAGCATGCCATGTACTTGCCGTGGCGAGGGTCACATTTTACCATCTGATTGGCTGGCTCAAAACAGGCGTTGGTGATCTCTGCGACAGAGAGTTGCTCGTGGTATGCCTTCTCTGCCGAGATGACGGGCGCATAGGTCGCCAGGGGGAAGTGGATGCGCGGGTAAGGCACAAGGTTGGTCTGAAACTCTGTCAAGTCCACATTCAGAGCACCGTCAAAGCGAAGCGAGGCGGTGATGGAGGAGACAATCTGACCAATCAGCCTGTTGAGATTGGTGTAGGTGGGACGCTCAATGTCCAGGTTCCTACGGCAAATATCGTAGATGGCCTCATTGTCCACCATGAAAGCACAATCGGAGTGCTCCAGGGTGGTGTGTGTGGTAAGAATGGAGTTGTATGGCTCCACAACAGCCGTTGACACCTGAGGTGCCGGATAGATGGCAAACTCCAGTTTGGACTTCTTGCCATAGTCCACTGAGAGACGTTCCATCAGCAGAGAAGTGAAGCCAGAGCCAGTTCCTCCTCCAAATGAGTGGAAAATAAGAAAACCTTGGAGTCCAGTGCATTGGTCGGCCTACCAGAAACAAAAGAGTCATGAGTCCAAAAATGTAACTCTGATTAGATTATCCAGAAAAGCTCACCAGTTTTCGAACTCTGTCCAGAACCAGGTCAATGATCTCCTTGCCAATCGTGTAGTGACCTCGCGCGTAGTTGTTGGCTGCATCCTCCTTTCCAGTGATCAGCTGCTCAGGATGGAAGAGTTGACGATAGGTTCCTGTGCGTACTTCATCTACAGTAGAGGGAAAACATTGACATTTGCGTATTTTGCATACTATAAATGACTGGTGGGGTTGTTCTCTTGTGGAACAACTTGCACCAGTCTTGTCTCATCTCACCGATGACTGTGGGCTCCAAGTCCACAAAGACCGCTCTGGGAACGTGTTTGCCAGCTCCGGTCTCGCTGAAGAAGGTGTTGAAGGAGTCATCTCCTCCTCCAATGGTTTTGTCGCTGGGCATCTGCCCGTCCGGCTGGATGCCGTGCTCCAAGCAATACAGCTCCCAGCATGCATTGCCAATCTGAGCCCCAGCCTGGCCAACGTGGACGGAGATACATTCACGCTGCAGAGAGATGTTCAGAGGTCAAGAACAAAAACTAAATTATAAACTGTCGTAAATCTTTTCAGAGTAACACAACTTCAGTTTGATTTATGTGTGAATCGATTGGAATGTTGGTGTTCACTTCTCACCATGATGTGCTGATGTGGTCTCTTGTTCACCTGAGACGAGAGCTTGGGGATGTTGTTTCATCCAAAAGCGGGACGCTGTTTTATAAGTGCCCCGTTGCCCGGTAACAACCTGGTATGTTGTGGCAACCGAACGAGCTACGGAAGCAAACGCTATTGGAGGAGGTGCGCCAAAAGGCTCACACAAGTCTGACCTCTGACAATGGTTGTTGTTAGTAACCAGCAACGAGTGGCCGTGCTGTGAAATGCGACACGCAACTTCTGCATCTCCTTGTGTTTCACATCGTACATACACTTCCCTAGCGAATTCTTCACACTTTGCGTTTAGTGTGTACAAGTTCAGATACTTAATTGAGTAAGAAAAGATTGAAAGACACGAGGCATCATGAAAGGTGTGATTCAACTGAAGCATAAGTAAAAAAGTACAGACTTGTAAGAATAAATATTTACTCTCAATTGTATACGATGCCCGTTTTCATAAGATTGCACAACATCTAACAATGTCTATGTAAATAAACTAGTTACCATCTTGGATTCGTTTCCATCGTGATCATACCGAGAAGAAGAAAAACAAATGTTCCCACTTCCATATTGTTGTTTAGAGCTAGCGAGCATCGGCTCAACAATGTGTCAATCAGCTTTGCTCATGTTGTGAACTGTTATTGTCAATACATGTGGTGGTTAGGTGTTTCCTTTTCTTCATTAAATTATGGACACATTGCGGACAAAGCCCAATCTACAGCCCTTTTAGTTACTTGACATTGCAATGTCCCGTAGGACTTGTACGACTATATTTAGTTAATTTCAAGCTCAGGATGTGGTGAACCAGTCAAAATAAAGACCATCCAATGTTTTCCTCTGGGTAGTTTTTTTTCACGCTGACTGCCACACTTCTTTTTGTCTTCTTGAAACAACGTCTCAATCAATCAAGAACATACATAGTTGCTTTTAACTCTTTCGATCAACAACAAAGAAAAGTAGGTTTGAACGTCACCGCGTTCAGATGTACCTGATGAGAATGTCTATTCTACATGCTCTCTGGACCTTCAAGACTGCTGAAGATGTTTGGTTTTGTGACCATTTCATGTTTACTTGACTTCAGCCTTCCAAGGTTAGCCAGCCGGGTAACAGTCACCATTCAGCTTCCCTGGTTACTTTTTGTTGACTTACACTGAAGACCTCCTTTTGGAGGACAATTCGATGCACCAATCCGTCAACATGGCCGTCTAATTTCACCCTAACTGAAATACTCTCCATTGTCCATCCTTCACAAGGTGGTGGGAACCATTCAATGCGAAGTTCCCAATCCTCCAGGGGCGGTGTAAACACTAACCAACTCTACCCCAAAACAATTGTAATGATAGTTTGGATGAAAAAACAGAAACTGAAGAACTGAGTCACAACATTAGGACTCGTTTGTATCCTGGAAATATGAATTTCATTTTGGAGTTTTGTTTCTTTAAAGGACAACCGACACCTCCGGACAAGTTGTGTCCATAATTTGTAAAATCACTTCAAATGACGTAGACTGAGCGTGTTTTACAAAGATTCCACGGCATATAGCTTTATCTTACGTTCTAAGACTCGCGCTGAATATTCAGGAAGTCTTGTTTTTGAGTTGGTGGCGATTCCTGACGTCACGTCACGGAGGGAACGCCCCTGACCGAGAAAGCGACACACAATGCATTTTGCGGTACTTTGTTTGGTCTGAAAACTTCGTGTTGATCCGTGTTGATGGTGAAATTAGAAAGAAAACGTCTGGGTAAGCTTTCAGACGTAGAGGAGTGGTCCATCAATGAAAAGGTTTCTTCAGCCATCATCTGTACTTCTTTGCAGGTGTCGGACGTTTCGCTTCTTATCCAAGAAGCTTCATCAGCAAACTAAAGTCTAACTGGTAGTTTCGGCCCTATATATATCCCTACTGTCCAGATGTGGCGGTACCGGACTCTGCTATGATTTGTCCCTGCTCTCAGGTTAGGGGGGGGGGGGGCAGAGGACTCATTCCTGCGGTTCCACTGATTACTTCTATTGTCCTGATTGACGGCTGGCCTGATTGCCCAATTTGCCCTTGAATCACCTCATCAGCATAACTAAGCCTATGTTGCCTAAGCAGTCTATTGTACGAACGATCCAAATTGAACCTCAACCCACCATGGCGGAGAAGGGAAGGATTTTGCTGATTTATGAAAAATAGCTTCTTTTACTCCCCTTTCAAACCATCTATTTTCTTTCGCTAAGATTTTAACCTCATTGTCATCAAATTCGTGGTTGCTAGCTTTTAGGTGCAAATGTACTGCCGATTGAGGCCCACTAGTATTATCCCTGCGATGTTGATAAAGTCTTTTTTTGAGGATTTGTTTAGTCTCCCCAATGTACTGTTCTTTACAATTTTCATTATTACAATGTATTGAATAAACTACATTACTTTGTTTTTCATTTGGCAGCCTATCTTTTGGATGCACTAATTTTTGCATGAAAGTGTTTATCGGTTTGAAATAAGTAGGAATTTTGTGTTGCCAAATGACTAGTTTTTCAGAAACTCCTGCAATGTAAGGTACTGCTACTCCTCTCCTTTTAGGATCTTCAGAATTGTTGGTTTCATTCCCTATTCTTTCCTTTTGACATTTGTTAAAAGACCACTGAGGGTAACCACAGTTTGTGAGTGCTCTCCTGATATGTTTTGACTCCTTTTCTCTACCTTCGACGCTTGTTGGTATTAGTTTAGCTCTATGCTGGAGGGTTCTGATAACTCCTAGTTTGTGTTGTAGAGGGTGGTTAGAATCAAAAAGTAAGTATTGGTCAGTATGCGTGGCCTTCCTAAAGACTTCTGTTTTTAGCACTCTGTCCTCTTTTATAATTACTTTGCAATCCAAAAAGGCTAGTTGGTTCTCTTTAATGTCTTAGCAAGTAAATTTAATGTTGATATCTACCGAGTTGTGGTGATCGATGAAGGATTGAATTTCTTGTTTTTTAATAATGACGAAAGTGTCGTCCACATATCTACACCAATGCCTAGGTTTTGTCCCCGGGAAGGATGTGAGGGCCTGTTTCTCCATCTCTTCCTTGTACAGATTAGCCACTATGGGTGACACTGGTGAGCCCATAGCACAACCATGAATTTGTTTATAAACATTTTCCCTAAATTGAAAATACGTAGTATTAAGGCAAATTTCCAATAATTGGCAGATGTGATCCGGTTTAAATTTGGTTCTCTCATGCAGAGAAACATCCGCCAGCAGTCTTGTCCTCACCACTGAGACTGCTGCTAGGGTTGGGACAGATGTAAAGAGAGAAGTCACATGTAAGATGCCAATGTTTCCTCAGGCTCCAATTTGAGGTCTTTGATACTCTCTACAAACCCTGTGGTGTTCTCTACGTGATATTCTGCGTTACCAACCAACGGAGCTAAGATAGTTTTTAAATATTTGGCTACATTGTATGTAGAGGAGTCAATGCGACAAACAATGGGTCTGAGGGGGAACCCTTCTTTATGTATTTTTGGCAGGCCATAGATACATGGCGTGGCCTCTCCCGGGTATAATCTAAAATACATCTGTTTGTCAATAAATTTTCCTTTTTCTAACTTTTTCTATCATTTCTTTCTTGTATCTATTGGAAGGGTCCCTTTTTAGTTGCAACATAGGCTTAGTTATGCTGATGAGGTGATTCCAGGGCAAATTGGGCAATCAGGCCAGTCGTCAGTCAGGACAATAGAAGTAATCAGTGGAACCGCTGGGATTAGTTCTCTGCTCCCCCCAACCTGATAGCAGGGACCAATCATAGCAGAGTCCAGCACCGCCACGTCTGGACAGTAGAAATATATATAGGGCCGAAACTACCAGTGAGACTTTAGTTTGCTGACGAAGCTTCTTGGATAAGAAGCGAAACGTCCGACATCTTCAAAGAAGTACAAATGACGGCTGAAGAAACGTTTTCATCAATTAGAAGGAAAACAGATAAATAACGCGATGGTGAATCCTTGTGTGCTGCACCGAGACTACTATTGACACAGTTGACACAAATCTCCAACAGACAAATCAGCCCATTTCCAATGGAGCTTGGGCGCTATCTTGTGCATTTTCTGGGACGCTACATTGGAGTCCTGACGGCTCGAATTGATACAAAAGGACTTTTTTAATCGATTGCAAACATTTATGCTTTCCTCTTCAGATCTATTTGTATCATATTCATAACTAGATGAGTAACAAGAAAGCATCTTCTCCTAATCTGAAGCCATTGCTTTGATTCTCGAGCAAGGCAAGACGTCTTGGCGTGACTTCACAAACTGGGGGCGGGACTTTCTGAAAACCCCCAATTTGTTGCAGCTCAATTTGTTGCAGTTTGAGCACACTTTAAGTCATTTTTATTGGTGTTTTGCATTTGACTAAAAATATCAGCCTGCGTGTTTTGGGTATTTTAGATGCTATAAAACGTTTTTCTGATGTCAGTTAGGAAACAAACAATGGTGTCGGTTGTCCTTTAAGTCACTCCCAAATCAGCATATTCCCTGACCCAGGTGTGACTCCTTCACGTTTGTCGATCGTCCACCCAGAAGGCTAGACCCTTTTGTAATAAACACACGGCACGATGGGCTTCATCAATCTTTAATGATAGTTATACTGCATAATATGGAGGGTTTGCACCTGGCTGAACATTGCCAAAACATGCTAAAGTCCTTCGAAAATAAAAGATAACGCATGAAAGCAGGCATACTGAAATGACAAACACAATCTTCAAACAAAAGATAGAATATCAAAAGTTGAGGTGAGATTTTCTTTTTTTTGCATCATTGAATGTTCTCAATTATGAGCACGCTGGTCTCCCTCAGGGCTCTGGTTGGACACAAGTCTCTTCATTGTCAGCTCAGTGCGAGCTTATTTGTTTATTTTAAAAGCAAGGTTTAAAGTTTGCCACTGGCACACTCCATAACTTCCTGTTCCGTTTATTGCTAAACAATATGTATGGGTGAATTCAACACGTATAATCATGAAACATGAAGTAGAACTTTAAAAAGATAGATCTATGTTGCAAGATCTAAATATCAGACACACTCAGTTAATATTAATCTTTTTTCCTCAGTTTCTAAAGGACATCGTTTTTCGGACTAGC
Source organism: Hippocampus bargibanti (assembly GCF_051943395.1). Lineage (NCBI taxonomy): Eukaryota > Metazoa > Chordata > Actinopteri > Syngnathiformes > Syngnathidae > Hippocampus > Hippocampus bargibanti. The sequence goes on from NC_142734.1 coordinate 15,344,580, forward strand.
AAATGAATATTTCATTTTTTGTTCCAAATAAATCTGGAAGTACCTCGATGAAGGGGACATCACCTTCAAAGTTTCTGCGTGAAATTCTCAGGGAAGACCCCTTTGGATGCCATATCTTTGTTTCGTATCCAGAGAGATTCTTGCACGCCCATGAGCCAGCCGTCATCCTACAAAAACACATTTTAACAAATATTAGAAGAGTCACACACGCATCATGTCAAGTGATTGTGGAAAGACATCACTGACTTGCTCGTCGGGGTTATCGAACGCCAAAACGAGCACAATGTCTCCAACATTCAGCTCCAGTTCGTCTCCATCGGTGGCAGCATATTCATGGATGGCTTTGACCTGAAGCAGGACATTTAAGTCAGTACAAAAAGTCACATGTCCCACCATTGCTCCGATATTACACCTTGTAGAGGAACCCAGGAGGGAGTTTGTAATCTGAGCTGTTGGTTTCAGAAACCTGGAAGAAAAGAAAAATAATTGCATTATTTAAGAGTCACCAAGCGCAAGTTTTGCTCTCATACACTAAAAAAGAAAATCGAAACAAAAAAAGTCAAGAAAAGAAACAGATAAAAATATGTGGTAGTAGTAAGAGCAAAAAGATCTACAAAAATTTGTCTCCCACCTCAAAATGCATATTTGTGGTTTGTCAGTTCAAGTTAACATATTTAGATATTTTGGGCGGAACGGGGGAACAGATCGTCTGGAATTTTTATAAATCTTGTTTATTTTTGTGCAAAAGAAAGCCCCCTTTTTTCATTCACATTGTAGAGGAGAAGTTTCATTTGATCAGATTTTTCCCCAAAAATATGATGAACGTTTGTTTAAATTGAGCTCCTCAGCTCACTTTGACACAGTTGCTCGGAACCAAGATGCCAAAAGAAGTCGTCAAAATAATGCTTTTGTTCATGAAACTCCTCAAATCATTTCAACATACTTGTTTGGCAACAAAATGCTGTCAGAAAAAAACTTTTGTCTAAATTAAGCTCCTTAACTCCTTTTAACATTGGTCTTTTATTCGGCCACAACGCAAAAACAATGAAAAGATGAATTTATGAATGGTGAACAGTGACGATGTGGGTCAACACCGTATATGGCTTTTGATCCTTCAATTCCAAGCTGAGTTTAAGAGTCGAGTGAAAGGTAATGCCTGTTTCACGAGTCCCTACCTGCACTTGTTCATCATGATCCCAGCCCCCTTGACCCACATCATAAGACCAAGTGGGCTCATTGTACAAATCTGCTCGGTTAGCCCCACAATTGGTTTGCGTGTCACTCTGGGAGCTTCCTTCATCATTATACCATCCACCCTCAACTGGCTCCTGGGGCTGCTCCTCATCCTGGACAACAGCCTGGCCATGTAATGGGGTCAAAGGTCGTGGAAGAATGTTGGCGGGGTATGTTTAGTGGGTGAGTGGGCAGTATAGCCACGGGTGTCGATATGCAGAAGAGGAGAAAGCAACTTTGAGTCAAAAGCTTACGTGACTTTAAAATTCCAAAGGAAGAAAGACCTTTCTTACCCGTGAGTCCCAAGATGGCACCTTCATGCAGCAGTAAAAACAAGTATAGTAGCTTATTGGCGCGAAATGAGATTCTAATAGTGAGGCTGAAAAGCTGCAACAGGAATCCCAAATAATGTTTGTGTGTTTGTCACAAGGCTTTAACATCGGGCTTGTGTCAAACATCCCAATTCAGCAGCATGACCCATGCGGAGTCCTCACACATACAAACACAGTGACACACGGGGGGTGGTTAGGGTAGGATGCTAAACATCCGTCCAACTATCAGTAAACCTTTGTTGAAGTTGTGGACTCTGTGTTAAGATCAGATGTGTTGTCATCAAGCGGTTCATGAGGCTGGAGAGGTCGGCTGGGCAGCGGGCTTGGCCTCTTCCAAACGCATGTACATGCAGAAGCGCAAAAAAACGTCATCATGGTCCTTTTTGCTTTGTTAGTGTTTTTTTTCTCAGTTTGTCAAGTGGGGGTTCCCTCATGACTCCCACCTGAAACTCATCATCCTCGTTACCCATTTTCCTTCAAAAGCCATGCCATGCCAACAACTGGCTGTCGGATTATTAAGCCTTGCACACGACTTAATTCCCCCCCCCCCCCATTTTTATAGATTCCTGATTGTTTACGGTACGAATTACTTTAAGTCGACTGCCATTAAAGTTTATCAAGCGAGAACAACTACTCGGAGTCTTTATCAAATCATCGCTTGCTGTACATTCATTCAAAAGCTGCGGAGTCTGAGTGTACGACAATACTCACACCTGGATCTCAAATTTTGGAACAAACACTGAAATGTGGTCACTCGTTAATCAATGCAGGACACGTGTCTGATTACGAAGATGGGATGGATAAAATGTGAAGTACGAATGCAGGACTTTGTTGTTTACCGTGGGTGGAGAGCTGGCTGCATGGCTGTGGTTGGTTTCGTCACTGCAAGACAAAGACGGGAGGAGAAAAGTGACATAAAAGGTACAACCTGCAAAATGACATCACACATGCTATGCCTGAAAAGATAAACTGCAGTAATATTAGTTGTTCTTCGCAGAGGATAAAGAATGCATGCTAGTGGGTATTAGCAATTGCCTGTGCACATGTTGCATCGTTTCGGGTTTAAACATTCATTGCTCAGAGGGTTGTAACATCCCCATCAGTGGCATTCTTTAGCTCATCTATAGCATTTTGCTATTCGCTGTTGGCGTTAAGCAAGCAGACTTTCATATAAGGCAACGTTATGCCGTTCTTTTAAACGTTTTATGTTTAGTTTTACATCTAACTTCAACTGAAATCCCTCTGGGTCAAAATCCCAAACGCAAGGACTAAAATGGACTCAGGTGTTGCCGTAATAACATGCAGCAGCCATGCAGCAGGTTACCTCTTTGCGTCGTCACCTGCCTTGGCTGCGACACCGTCTTTTCTACAGTAGGGGGTGAGGGACGTTATTCTCTGGGTTATCCTGTTAGCATGATCGCCTCTAAAATGAGACGGACTTACTTGAGCTGCTTCTGCTCTTCAAGTTTGGTCATGATGTCATTCAGGTTTTGACTCAGCTGAGGAAGAAGGATCATAACGAAGAATGAACAAGTTCATATCAACTCATTAGACATTGAAGTCTGAAAAGTTCAAAGTGACTGACCTTGCTCATCTCTTTGTGGAACTTCTCTTGATGACCCGCCAGACTCTGGAATGTGTTAACATAAATGCCAACACGACTAAAAAAAGGGTATACACACACACACACACACACACACACACACACACACACACACACACACACACACACACACACACACACACACACACACACACACACACACACACACACACACACACACACACACACACACCAAATTGATGGGTTAGAAATACGTACAGTCGTACTTTGACCTAGGTTTTTCCAAATTTACTCAGTTGATTTTACTTAGCTTTTGTTAGCTTCCAAGCTGCTAGCCTAAGAAGGCTAGCAGCTTGGACACTTGCAGTGATTTTGCACTGCTGAAACTTATCCTGTAAAGTATCCTTGAGAGTTTTGAAAGGCGCTTATGAATAAAATATTATCAGTATTATTATTACTGTTTCACCTGTCCCACAGCACTGGAAGCTGGTCTTGTAATTCCACGTTCAATTCTTCAAAAATCTTTTGAGAGCGGCCCAGCTCTTCCTCGGCCTGAATGTTCACACACACACACACGCACGCACGCACGCACGCACGCACGCACGCACACACACACACACACACACACACACACACACACACACACACACACACACACACACACACACACACACACACACACACACACACAAAATCCACAACATCAATTTACTATATTCCACTGATGCATATACAGTAAACGTCTATGCATCTAAATATATAAAGTACCCGTGCATGTAATAACGGACAAAACATGAAAAAAATGTCCTATCAAAATGGGGCGACATCAGGCACTTGAACACCAAATCAGACAATGAAAACTTGCCAGTTGCCAGTGTGGACAAACCTATCAAAGCCTTAAACATTAATGTGAATCTTAAAACCTTTGTAAACAATAGTAGAAAACATTTGGGCTTTTTTGACCCTGAAGTACATGAGACATCCAGGAAAATTGACCTTGATGGGTTTGAATTCAGGGTCAGTCATCACCTGGTTGTAGGAGAGGTTAGTCTGAGCCACCTGGTGGGCTGAGAGCAAACCCTGAGCCCAGCTTGGCGCCGCCATCTCCAACAGAGCCGCAGACTGGCCACACACACCATGCAGACAGAGGGAGCAAGACCGTTTGGGGGTAACAGGAATTGGTGACAACGAGTAAGTGATTTAGGAACAAGACAGAAGGCAACAAAAGTAAATGGGTTTAAACAACAGCAACCTGTTAGTGGGTTTTTGTTCAGTAGATGTAAATGTCTAACAAGACAAAAAGGGAGTGGTCCTTAACCGAGGACTACAACAGGAAATGGCCCTAGGATGAATTTTACAGTGAAATGGTACTCTGAAATTCTATTTTAGGATAGGAATTATTGAATTTACGATGCTGTATGAGACTGTAAATATGAATATACTGACTTGTTATTGGATGAAAAACTCAAGGGAGTGGGGCAGGGTAAGTGAGAGGAACTTTTAGCAACACTTCATCTCGTTTGGTTCATCCCCCAAGGACAAAAAAGTCAGATCGTTCTTCATGCTTCATGAAAGGAATTTCTATTCATTATTGATATCACTTTTCCAGTCATGCTTCAATTCACCCATCTCCTGTCACACTGAATAAGCTGAAGGTAATCACATCTGTTTTGGGGTGAGAGACAGGCCATTTGCAGGACGTCAAACAAACATGCTTTGACGAAGTATTACAAGCATGACAAGCTGACACAGTTACCTTGGCGATCTTGGCCTCATCCTTTTTCTTGCCCTTCTGTAAGGAGGCAAAGTGATGTCTGGCACTGTCAAAGTCAACCATCTTACGGTCCCGCTTTGCAATGCGAGCCTGTAGGGGCGGTGCAGGAGAGTGAACAGGTTCTCAATATGGTGGACTCACTCCTCACTTACTCAATAACACATATCTCATTGATGATGTGTATAGTTAACCCCGGTTTATCCTGAGAGATATGCTACCTGAGGTCAGTACAAATTTCCCCATTGTGGGACTATTAAAGGTTTTCTGATTCTGAATACAGACTGTACCAATGTACGTGGAGATCGACACGTTAACAGTCAATTGTAGTAAATGTAATCATTTTTAACCCAGAACAAAGAATATGTATCCAGAGATTATCGTTGTACTGAATGCCTAAAAATACTGGTGAGACACGTGAAAAAATGTGGTCCAAGGAAAACCAAAGTAACATTGTCACATGTAGACAATCAAACACCTTGACATCAGGAAACTTAGCCAGGTACGAATCCAAGGAGAGCATTGAGCTGTCTGTTATGTTCTGATGGAAGTCCAACCACAGAGTGTCTGTGTCCTACAACAAAAAAAAACACAAACACACACACACACACGCACGCACACACACACGCACACACACCATATGCAATGTAAAAGTGAGTGCATCGAGTGCAATGCAATAGATATTTGCTTTTTCTCATTTAAACGTCAACAAACTATCTGTCTTTCTTTCCCAGTGGTTGGACTTGAATTCTGGTTACAACCACTGGTGTGTGTTACCTCCAAGTTATTGTCCATCTCCTTTTCTATCATCTCCTTCAGCAGGAAGGACACACGCATGCAGTTAAAGCAAAGAAAGTGACAACAGAGTGAAAAAAAATGTGAGGAGGTGCTCAAAAGAAAAAAAGGTGGAAAAGTTCAATTTAGGATAAGGAACCAAGGTCAAAGGTCAGGATCTCACCTCCACCATGGCATCCATCTCCTCTTTGCCGAACCACTCAGGCTCATACATTTCAGCAAGGCAGTCTTGCAGCCTCCGTGATGCATCGTGCAAAGCTGGAACATGTCAAAAAAGATCAAGTGGCAGACTGTCAGTTTATATGATTGTTGATGAAATCACTAGAACTGTGGAGCATAGAGCAGAAGAATAATACTGCTGGATGTACAAAGTGAGATAAACCCAGGGGAGAGTACTGACAATGGTTGACAAGATGGAAGCATCTGCTGTTGACTCGGCTGCTCACAGATCATGTCCGGCAGCAGATGATTGCCAACATGACAACAATGTTGAGGTCACTTGGATAATGTAACACACCTGTGGCCATATTTATATGACTGCTATTCGTATGCAACACTGACATGACAGAAACATTGGTAACTACCTGGAGAAACACATTCAGGCATTAAACGAGTGAAGTCAAAATGTTAAGTTATTTTAGCTATCATGGGCTTTGTTTGTGGTCAACATTATGGCCTGGCTAGCCAATGCTAGCTAACTTGAATTTTAGCATTGGCATTTATTTATTGACTCGACAGCACTAAATTAAATACATTTCCTTTTTCAAAAGTAAATACTGTATGTAATGAAAAACCTGTACTTAAAAAAAAATGAAAAAAGCACTTAAATCATATCACAAAATTACTTTTGAAACTTCAATATGTAAAAGCAAACATCAGCTACAGCACCTTTATGATTTTTATTGAAGTAATATGCTACATGATCATTTTTACTTCTATGAATCTGATTTTTACAAGATTGTCCATGAACCACATTTCAAGAGTGTTTATTTTGACTTACACTTTACAGCGGTCATGTATGTTTTCAGATCCTTCTGCAGCTTGGTGCCTTCTCCCTGAGGTGAAAAAGGTCAATGAGTAAAAGCAAAGTGAAATAATTTCCAATCATACACATGAAAATTGCATGCATGATGTTATGATTGAAAACGTGGGTAATAACCATCTGCTTGTTGAAGTTGGCAACCATCTCCTCAAAGACGACATCTCTAGTCTCGTCAGCTTTGCCAAGTTTCTGCAAAACCTGTAAAGCACAATGACATTGTTTCACTATGTCCAGACCAGCAATGGACACTGAAAAATATTTTCTTGCAGTGTCCTCACAAAGAAGGTTTCATCAATTACAATCATAATTTGTTTATTGTTTTTGAAACGTGGGAAGAAACCTGACCGTAACCCTCAACCCGAACGCTAAACCCAAGCCCTGAACCCTCACCAGAACCTAACCTAAATCCCAACCGCTACCCTGACCCTAAATGCATTAAGTAAACCATGACCCCAACTCCCTCACACCACAGAATCACAACCCAAAATCACAACCTACTAACCTGTAAACCCTAATTTCAATTCTAACCCCAAACCTCAGTCTAAAATCTAGCCATATAATCGTAACCCTAAACCCTTAACATAAATCCCCTGACCCTATTATCCTCAACCCTAACCACTAAACTACTACTACTAAACTAAACCTAACCCTAACCCCTTACCTTAACCCCCCAAACCCTCACCCCAAATTTTAACAACTACAGTATAACCCAAATCGCAAACTCCTAATCCAAACCTCAAACCCATAACTCTAACTCCGAACACCAACCTATGACCCTACTCTCCTCACCCCAACCCTGCACAGAACAACGTCTAACCACTAACCCTAAGCACATAACTTTAATCTGCCCCCGGAGGCCTTTTTAATCACCTATGACCTTAAGATACACCCAGATGTGGTTGATGTAAATGTCATCTACTCACTAATGTAGTCAAATGACCAGACACAGAACAGGGACTTCCCTTCAGCCTGCATACTCATATTTTGTCCTCTATCGCCACCAGGAGGTTTCACCTCTGTGCTACACGGAGCACACAAGGCAACATCTATCCATTATTGATAGTGTTTCTCATCACTTGGGTCATGGGCAAGCTGGAACCTATAGGTGGCCCTCAACTGGTTTCCAGTCAGTCAAAGGGCAGATCTGTGGCTGTAAAAAGTTTGTGATTTGGAGAAAATTCCCCCAAAATTCAATAATCTTGACAGATGAACTTAATTTCACCTTTTGAATGCACATTCCCAAGCAAAGAAAAGCAACATTCAAAGCAAGCGATTGTTGATGATGATGACTGGACCAAGTAGAATTGCTCTTTCAACCATTGGCTTCATCATGCTTTTCACATCTTGACACTGTGAGACAAAAGATAGACCTAATAAGTGATCAATGATACAATAATTGAAGCAGGAAGTGGCCACTGAGCACCATCAACCGGTTGCTATACAGATACCGATACACAAAAACTGGGTGTGTAATACTTCTGTATGTCTTTCTGCAAATTTAGGAAACATTTCTTACACAGCGCAACTCAATGTGCTTCAGTGGTCATATGAAGCCAAAGTTACAGAGGACATTAGGTTCATCTTGAAATTCCAATACCATAAGCATTTTGTGAGTGCATACGTGTATGGCCAAAAATTCATTCATCCATACTGCACATACAATTTAGATTGTTCAGTGAAGCTACCATGAATATTGTTTTTGTATGGGTGGAAGCCGGCTAGATAGTTATGTATGGATAGCTTTCTACCGGCGTTGACTAAAAAAAAGGAAAATGGAGAACATGCAACAACGTCGCAGGATGCTGCCCCACTCTCAAATAAAAACTATTCCATCAGAACCCCTGTATGAGAAGGTTCAATGCTTCACACATGACAGCAATGTGCCGGTGTGCAATTTCAGAAGCCAAAAATACATACAGACAATTTGTGGCTATGAGCGAAATGGGGAAGCAGGGCTTGGGAAGCTATTCATAGACATGCACCTCCTCCTCAACCCCCTTAAGCACTGAAGCATACTGGGAGTCCTACGAGGCAAGAGGGACAGGTGTGCAAACCAAGCAGGCAGGGTGTTCGATTCATGTAACTCATCCCAGAGAGGCTCCAAAGTAACACCTCAAAGACCTCTTGCTTTTCTTTGGCTGCTTCACTCACAAATAAGCAGGCAGAGCCATGACCAATGACAACACATGTGGCTGCAAAGCAACGCCATTGAACAGACAGCTGCAGCCCACACCCAAAAATCCCAACCAGATCGCCGGCCCCCATAATGAGAATGAAACTTTGACCTTCCTCAATACTCCCCACTTCCAAAAAGCTAGTTTCTATCATATCGTTGAATTCTAATCACCCACTTAACAATATGTTTTTGTCTTGTTGATGAAACTACAAATGTGTCATTTATTTGTATATTCAGTAAATGCATTACTAACAAAGGTTGGCCAAATAAAACATGCAAATCTAACCTCTTAAGATGGAGAACACTGATTCGCTGTGGCAACCCCTGAAGGGAAAAGCCGAAAGGAAAAGAAGACTAACAAATGCTCGCCTACCTAGGAAAGTTCATCAATTTCCTTTTCTGACATGTGCATGCAGGTTGGTTAGAAGTGAAAGATCAACAGGCATTAAAAATTAACACTCAGAGATTAAATGGGATGGAAGAACTTCCGTCACAATGAGGATCCAGCACCTTTTTGAAAATATCTTTTGTGGATAAATCAAGTAATCAGTGGCTAGCTAGCTAGTTATGGCTCCGTAAATTGCTACACGGAGCTATAGCTAGCTAATGAGGTAAATCAAAGGAGGTAAATGATAACTACATTGAATTTAGTTATCATTCACCTCCTTTGATTTCTTATTTTAAGTCTTCTTCTGTGTTGACCGTAAAAAAAGTTTGTATATTATAAGACTATGTGAATTACAGAGATATATTTGTGTGAATATTTATGTGAATTACACACTGTATATATTTTATTATAGTCTACTTTCAGACCGATAAACAGCAATACTGTATTGACAAACTAAACTTTTTGAAATTCTAAATTTTGACTGTAATTTCACAACAAACATCACATTTTATTTGTTTTCTTCTCGGTTTTAATCCCTGTACATTTAGAAAACCTGGCGGTTATTTTGGGTTCACTTTCGCCCTCTACTGAAGAACAGCGACCCTGCAGCGTTTAAATGTATTTCTTTTTTTTTTCTCCACACGGGGCCCAAGAAATAACACCCCAAACGGAGGTCATAAACACGTATTTCAAACAGCCTACGTGTATATTGATTTCATTTAAGTAGAATCCAGTAGTTGAAAATAAAATGTGGTCTAAAAAAACTTTCTTGTGAGGAATCCGTTTGTATTAGGGCAAGAGGTGAAATGTTTTGGTCCTACCTTCTCCTGCGCCCTGCTCAGCCTCTTTTGTACCGTGATGGCCAATTTCCCGGCGGTGACCCCCTTCCCACTGTTCCCAGTCTCGGCCATGACTCACTGCGTTCTGGATTGAGGCGGCACCGACACAGTTGTGAGTGACAAGTGTCTCCCGAGGGTACGAAGTGCGCGTAAAAACTACCGGACACCGAGTTGGGTCGTTGCGCGAAACTTTAATCCCGTTGGAGCTTCTTAAAGGAGCAGCGCGTAATTTAATCCGGATTTTGTGAGAGTCCACAAAAACAAGGGGGTTACAGTGGACGGGGAGCCGAACACAGTCTTTCTGTTCGGCTAATTCACGAAGACTTGCACTCCAAATGTGGACCTATTGGGTTTCCTCCTCATCTTGCTCTTAAAGGCGTAGCGCTGGTGGTATTATTAGGCGACACCTGACGTGTGCCGAACGCCTTTGGGGCCTGCGTTTGAGGTGTATTTGTGCACGGACGGGGATCACCACTAGAGAGCAGTCACGACACAATGTTTTTTTTTCACAGATTTATTTCATCAAAATAAATACTCTGCCACCGCAACTTCTTGTTGACTTTCAAGAAAATCTTAAATACATGGTGAATCCTCCTAAAATATATATCATTGTTACTTACACGTTTTACAGAATGAATCATGCTGCATCTGACATGAAGCACGGGCCTTAAAAGTATACTGAACTCAAATTTCAATGAAGCACTTCTCTCTGAAATACCATTGTTGAAAATCTGCCTGATTTGCCTTAGTGAGCATTTCTCTTTTGCCAAAACAATCCCTCCTCTTCACAGGTGTGGCATATCTAAACCTGAATATACAGCATGATAATTGAACAGGTGTCCCTGAGTCTCCCCACAATAAGAGGTCACTCGAAAAGAAGGGTCACCAACGGAAGTGCCGCATGGACCACGCGAGTAGCCCAACAGTATTGTTTGAACAATGGCTTGCTTGTGTTATGACATATGTGATTTTCAATGAATGCTTTGAAAGTTATAATTTGAACATGTAGTCATAAGGCATCCGACGTAAAAACTTGGCCAAAATAAACATGCGGATCAAACCTCTGAAGATGGAGGGCACTGATTCGCTGTGGCGATCCCTTGAAGGGAAAAGCCGAAAGGAAAAGAAAAAGTCATATTGACAAATCAGGCGAATTAGATTTTTTTTGTGCCGGTATTGGGCATCATTTTCACAGCACTGCTTTGTTCAGCGGAAGAGGTCACTGCTATTGGACAGTCTGCGGCTGGATGGATGCATGGCAGAGCTACAATTCATACGTGGAGCTGCCGCAGATTGGAATTGAAGCAGATTTACGTGGGACAGGAGATGTGAGGCAGTCTCTTTTTGTCAATGGATGCTACAGCTTAGTGTTTGTTTTCAACATTCAGCTTGTAGAGACATGCACATTCTGCCATGATGTCCTTGATTCACTGGTGAAAAGGATACTTTGATCTTCTCTTTTATCAAGAATTGCTTCATACAACATAGGGTGCAGAAAGTGCTTTCGATTGAATGACTGTCTGTGTCTTTTATGTTGTCACATTTGTTATTGTTTTTTGTTGGTTTGACTTCAAGGTGGCGCCGCGAGAGTGTCTGCCTTCATAGCACCTCCTGTATTTTGTTTTTCTACTTCTTAAGACTTCTTTTCCAGCATTGCCCACAAGGCTGAGCAGTGATTTAAAGATCCATCACATGGTTCTTTTTTTCCAGTTTTTTCCCTCAACTGTAGGTCAGGCCCAGTGGGTGAAGGAGCCCCGAGTCTAGCAGCATCATCCCCAGCCAGTGTAAAAAATCAGCGTACCAGTGGACCCCATCGCCACGGTAACCGCTGGTGCCAGTCCAGCTGTGCATTAGCCTGAGTGGCAAGAAAGCCCAGTGAGCCAAGGAATGGCCTTCCACCACCGCGTAGCAGGATGCCACCACCCCATCCACCACGACTGTCCCCTGCGCTGTCAAAGGAGCAAATGCCCCCCTCCGCTCTGTCACCGTGACCTTTGTGATGCGGGAAAGTTTCCCCGATGCACCGCCGGCCACCAGTACGCAATGACCCGGCCGGGCGTCACAAGCGTAGACCGTCCTCAAGGAGCCGGGGCTGGCCGGCGCCCCCTCTGAGCAGTTTCCCGGAGACACAAACAGCAAGTGGGCGGCGGTCAGAGAGAGGCTCGCCCCATTTTTCGTCTTTAGGGTGTAGAAGAGCTTGTGCGTCGCCGGGTCGCGATCCAGGAAGGTCAGGACTTGGCTGTACACCAGTTCGGCGCCAGACAGGGTCAGGACTGGCTCGCCAGGGTGCAGGTCACGGATGAACTTCTGGAGGCCGTTTTCGACAGTGACCAAGGCGTTGCCTGGGAAACAACCTCCAGACTTAGCTGCCGCCGAGTGATCTGAAAGACAGCAAGAGTTAAATATCGGATTGGGTTAGCCTTTACGTGCATTTTTATTTCTTTCAGCAAGCTGAGCAATTGACATAGGACCATTTAAACATCACAGAAAGACATCTGTGTAAGCTCTCAGTCGTACAGGAGTGGTCCATCGATGAAAAGGTTTCTTCAACTGTCATCTATACTTCTTTGAAGGTGTCGGACGTTTTGTTCCTCATCTGAAAAGTTTCATCAGTGAACTAAAATTTTGCTGGAAGCTCTGGCCATATATATATATATATATATATATATATATATATATATATATATATATATATATATATATATATATATATATATATATACAGTAAAGTCTCGTTATATCGATATCGGATATATCGATAGTCCCGGTTATATCGATACTATTTCTATGCACGCACAGAGAAAATTACATGCAAACAGGGTCGGATATATCGATAGTCCCGGTTATATCGATATTTTTTCGGACTCCCTTGAATATCGATATAACGAGACTTTACTGTATATCCGTAATGTGGTGATGCCAGACTTCTGCTTTGATAGGTCCCTGCTCTAAGGTTGGGGGAGCAGAGGACTATTCCCTGAAGCTATTCTGGTTACTTCTTTTGTCCTGACTGATTATGTTCTATGAGTGGCCCTGATTGCCCCATTTGCCCTGGTATCACCTCATCAGCATGACTAAGCAGAGGTCTGGCCCCACCACTTCTGGACATAAGGGATATGTATAGGGCCAGAGCTACCAACATAATTCTAGTTCGCTGACGAATCTTTTCGGATGAGGAGCGAACACCTTCTAAGAAGTACAGATGACGGCTGAAGAAGCCTTTTCATCCATCACAGAAAGAGTTAATGCATATATTTGCGAGACCAAGAATCCTCTGACTCGAAACTGACCATTTGTGTCCACTTTGCTTTTGCTTTTGGGGAGGGGAGGGTTGGGGTTATCTGATTTTGACATTGCCAATTTCAGTCCTTTAGACGTATCAATAACATATAATTGACATCATTTGTACCATTGGCGCTACTGTGGCCATTTGAAACCCATAAAAATGACAGTTTTATTTTCTTGCTATTTAGTTGATTTAAAGGCAAAATTTGGCTTGCTCCGTTCATACTGTTGTTATTTTATTTATTTTTTTCTTTGACGATTTAACTCAATTATGAATAAACCAGTCAAAACCAATTCTTGTTTAATATGGTCAATTGGGTGGATTGATCTCAATCTCCCACTGCTGACCCTGAGAAATGTACTGCATTTTAAGTGAAGAACTGCAAGCTCTCTCTGCTCTAGAAAGACAGTTTCAGCAATCCAAGAAAAAGGGAAGATAGTCCTCATTTGAAGGGGTGAAAAAATAAAAATGAATTGATGTTTTATTTTAACTCGTTCACTGCCACACGATGCGCAAAAATGTGTCCACTACAGTGACAGGGGTTTTGCCATTTTTACTGAAATTGCAGGACCCACAGAATATTGAGATTTAATATACATAAATAAATACAGCGTAAGAAATCTTCGACTCTCTTCCTTCATCAGGAAAAAAGTTAATTCCTAAATTATATGGGTCTGTTATTATCTGCATTGAAAGTGGGGGCGGCTGCACAAAAGGTAAATGCTGCCCCCTCGTGGGAGGGAAAAACATCGGCAGAGGTCTGACCAGCGCTTTATCAGCACCCTGCGCGAGAAAAACCAAAACCTGAACAAATTTGGGAATGGCGCTCCACGTCATGCTTTTCAATTCCGAATAAATTCTGGAATGACCGGGAATGAGTTAATGGCAGGTATTTAAAAAAAAACTTTGTAGTCAAGAAAGAACAAGGCGCCAAAATATGTTAGATATAGATGGCCAGGAATGGCCAGGAATGAGCTGAAAGGTAAAATTCAACAAAGCTAAATATTTCATACAATATGGAATCCTCATGTTGTTTGATTTGAAAAAAATCTCTTGCCTAACAAATATTTAAATCACAACTTTACACTAATTGTGGTGTTAAAATCAGTCCTACGAAAGAAGCAGCCCCACATTAGTGATGACACTATGTCTCAAGTAGACAGGGGAGAAAAACATAAATAAAAGAACCTAAAAAGATACCAACTTGACTGGTTGCCCGCGTAATCAGGTCAAGGACTGGGCCCTCGCAACCCGATCTAGGAGGGAAGGAGAGAAAAAGGAGGAAAAGAGGGAAAGAAACGGAGAATCTCAGTTACTACTCAGGGTCTGTCATGTAATTGGACTTTACTGGGTGTGACTACTTCAGCTTTGCAGACTTTTCGCATGCTTGTGTCGCTCACACACACACACACACACACACACACACACACACACACGCACACACACGCACACACACACACGCACACACACACAAACTCACACACACAGACACACTCATTACGCTTGTGTTATTTTAGCAAGACTGCAGCATGGCGAGCAGAATTGTCATGAAGATGCTTGTGGGGTGAAAAACCGGAAAATAGGCAAAGAGACAAACGTGCAGAGGTTTTCATGAAAGCAGGGACGGAATAAAGGAAGCAGAGCTGCAGCTCGTTTTGTGTTGTCTGTCTTTCAAGGTCATTTGTGTTTAAGTCACGGGGCTTGAAGCGACAAGCTTGATAACTATGCCACTTGGAGTGATTTACAGCAGCTGGGGCATTCGTTTTACTTTGCTGTGCAGTATTTTGGGGGTTTAGCACAATAGTTGTCAAACTAACACCGCCAATGAATGGTGAGCCAACATTAGAACGCGGAAGCGTAGTAGGTTCAAAGCGCAACGCTCCTAATGGTGACCCAAAACTCACCCGACTTGACACTGCAGTGGACGTGAGCCTTGGATTCGTAGTAGACCCAGTCAAAGCCCGCCTCCACAGCCAGCCGAGCCAGCATGGCGTATTTGTTCCTATCCCTGTCCGAGGTGGTGATGTCCACTGCCCGGCCCTCATAGTGGAGCGACTCTTCCGAGTGGTGGCCGTCTTCGTCCCAGCCCTCGGTCACCCGTAGCCTCACCCCGGGCCAAAGGTTCATCACGGAAATGGCGAGGGAGTTCAGCTTGTCCTTGCAGCGCTGCGACACATACACACACACAGACACACGTCAAATTTCGCTTAGTACAACCACATGTTGTTCGATACACCGTACCACACGTGTCTAAACCAGGGGTGGGCACTCTTGGTCCTGGAGAGCTACCCTCCTGCATGTTTTCAAAGTCTCCCTGTTACAATACACCTGATTCAAATAATCAGATAATCACCAAGCTCTGCGGAAGCCTTACATTGAACCTGCTCATTTGAATCAGGTGTGTCGCAACAAGGAGACTTGGAAAACATGCAGGAGGGTGGCTCTCCAGCACCAGGAGTGCCCACTCCTGGTCTAAACTAATGGTCAGGGGCCATTTTGGGGCCTGATGTTTATCTTTGAGCGGCTTTTCCTGAAATCATCGATTCACACCGAATAAAACTGTCTTAGGTTCATGTTTGGATTGACAGCAAACCAACTGGTAGTGCCAATAAACATGTTTTTGGAAGAATTGTTTTCTACCTGCCAAAGTGTCAATCCCACAATACAGTGCTTGTATCGAAAGTTTTTGCTCACAAGTCAAAGCAAATAAATGTGGGCAATAGAGGACCAAAATAAGCCGTCTGTCATTTTCTTGTCAGGAGAACGGGCTCGTTCGCGAACGCCACATCACTCATTGTGGCAGCTCCGTGTGTATCCCGAAAAATAGTTCGTATGCCAAGGTAAAATTTTCATAAATGTAACGTTCGAAAACCGAAAAGTTCGTAAGCCAAGTGGTTCGTAAACCGAGGTATCACTGCACGTACTTTTAACCTTTAACAGAAAGCTGGAAGGTAGCAGTTTTTTGAATAAGAAAGTAGTCCATAAGCATGTTTGATATATTCAAAGTCAAGAATGTCAAGATGGCCTTTTGTTTCCTTCTGCATGACCTTCTGGGAAATTACTTTGCCAGCCTTGATATACATGTGGCTTCTCCAATTTGACAGTTCATTCAGCTCGCGGGTCCAAAGTTCATCAGTTTAGCTCTAAAAAAAACATATTTACTGTTGGACTTGATTGGAACCCAATAAAAGAAGTAAGTTGCCGAGTAACGCTTTATGATTGACATTTATATAGGCAGTGTGTGAACTTCTGCTGTCTGGTTAAGCAAACACAAGGTGAGAGGGCCCATTGACCGTCAAGGCTCCCCCCATCACAGTTCCCTCCCGGTTCGGCCCCTTTCCCACTCGTAACGCTGCTAATAAAGTTGTCATCTGAACAGTTCGTCTGGCCGGCCGGTTCTTGAGAACACCTTGACCCGATTGTTCATGCCAAGCGCAGCAAGGTCCATTTCCTTTAAGGTGAGGACGCCATTGGCTTACAGACAGGAAGTCAATTAACCGTTAAAGCAGAAAAAGCTCAAATTTAACTTAGTTAACTTGGGGTGACCTTAAAACATACTGCCATGCAAACACTACATAAAGATGAAGAAATGACTGACAGGAGGAACCAAACGACAACCTGGGGGCCATTTCCAGCCCGCTGTCAATTTCTTTATCACCACTTCCCATACATTAAAATGAACCATTGACATAGCCCATGTCTCTTGTCTGCATGATACTACCGACTCTGAAAATTGCCATCTCTCATTTCCTTGTGTTAAACCCTCACTAAAATAGTACGGGAATTCCAAAATGGTCCAGCCACATCAATTGAGCAACTCAGGAGCACAGTGGGATGACTCCATTACTGTAATGCGTTTTACTTTGGAGTCAGCCAATCCTCCGTGAAGCGTCTCCAGCAGGTCCAGAATGCTGCTGTTCGCCTCCTGACTGGTACTCGTACGAGGGAGCACATACAGTAGCTCCTTTTATACAGTGATACCTCAGCTCATGAACTTAATTGGTTCCCAGAAAGTGTGTGTACGGCGAAAAGTGTATCTTCCAAACATTAATTTCCCATACGAAACCATTAAACATGAGAATAATCAGTTCCCAGGTCCCCATATAACATGATTTTCTCCTAAATAAGCCTTAAAACTACACAAAATATACCTTATTTTATGTATAATAAATGTTGCATTGTATTGTAATTAAAGAAATAAACTGTACTGTATAATAATTAATAAACTAAACTAACTAAAAAATAAAATATTTTAGTTTTTTTGACATTGTTACTTCCGGGTTGAGAGGTTATTTAGTTGTTTTTTTTTATTACTTTGTTACTTCCGGGTTGAGTGAACGCTGGCGCGTGTGGCTGCCGCTGCTCAGAAAAAAATATCCTGCTACTGGAAAGTGTCCTTGAGAGTTTTGAAAGGCACGTATAAATAAAATGTATTATTATTACTTCTACCCTTGCATCCCTTCACTGGCTGCCTATACATTTTAGAGTTCTTTTCAAGATCTCATTTGTCTTCAAATCCTTAAATGGCCTCGTTCCTCCTTACCTCTCCGAGCTCATCCACCTGTACACACCTTCCCCATGCCTCAGGTCTGCTGACCAGACATTATTAGATGTGCCAAAAACCTAATCGGAGGCTCAGACGGGATGGAGCCTTTTCCGTTGCTGGTCCCACTCTCTGGAATGACCTGCCACTGGACATTCGGCAAGACCCCTCACTGCCCATCTTTAAAACCCATCTCAAAACTCACTTGGACTCTTTGGCATTCGACTCAGCATGATTCTGACTTGAGCTTGGTTTTACTCCCTATCTTTGTGACTGCTTTATTTCCCGTATATGATAGTTGTTCATGTTAAACGCTTTGTTACAGCTTCAGCTGTTGTTAAAGCGTATATAAATCTATATGTATTGTATTATAAAGTTTAATAAATAAATGGATCGAGAAAAGTTTTTCTTTCAGATGACACTTGGTCAACTTTGGTTCCAATTTTGTCAAGGGGGGGAGATATACTGTATCAATATTGAACGCAGCACTTTTCTCCTTCATCAGTGCAACACCGGGCTAACTCATGTTTACAAGATTGCCCCATGTGAATTTTATTGCTCTGTATCTGTCTTGAAATATGAACTGATTAGATGGCTGTTTGGGCAGTGTTGTTCGTAACATTTTTTTCCTAACCCTCACTTACTCATTTTCACCAATCCATCCATTATGTTATCCGCTTATCCTCACAAGGGTCGTTAGGTGGGATGGGGCCCTTTTCGGGCAGTAGCCACGTACAACCTGAACTGGTAGCCAGCCAATCGCAGGTCATATAAAGACAAGTACCATTCAAGCTCACAATCACACTTACAGACATTGTAATGTGATGAATTCATCTATCGTGGATGTTTTTAGAAATGTTGGAGAATACGCACACAGGCACTGGGAGAACATCCAAACTCCACTCATGAAGGCCAGAGCTCGGGATCGCACCCATGAAGTGGAGTGTTCAATCAGCCTGTCATGCATGTTTTGGAATGTGGGAGGAAACCGGAGGACCCATAGAAAACCCACACAGGCCAGGGGAGAACATGAAAACCCCACACAGAGAGAACAGGCATTAAACCCACAACCTTTGCACTTGTGAGGTGGACTGGGCAACCACTGTAGTACTGGGTCACCACCACTGCAGCGCTGGTAATCAATTTAACCTGAGCGCAAAAAAACAAACAAACAGCTAATTGGTGTATGTGAATAATGAAAGAAATGTAGAAAAAAAATAATATAAAAAATATGTCAACAAGAAAATTCTTGGTGAATCGCAGATATTCAAGGTAGACATAAAACAATATGTAACTGATGATTTTTCCCCATTGCAGAAAAAAAACCATACCCGCCCCATTTCATATTAACCCATTCACTGCCATTCCCGGATTTATTTGGGAATTGATAAGCATGATGTGGAGCGTCATTGCCATTCCCAAATTTGTTCGGGTTTTAGGTTTTCTTGCGGAGGGGTCCAGATAAAGTGCTGGTCAGACCCATGGCAATGTTTTCCCTCCTACGAGGGGGCAGCATTTGCCTTTTGTACAGCCGCCCCCATTTCAAGCTCAAATAACTCCAGACCCATGTAACTTAGGAATGTACTCTTTTTTTACGATGAAAGAAGAGAGTCCAAGTTTTCTGACGCTGAATTGAATGTTTATGGAGTCCTTAAAATCAATATTTTGTGGGTCCTGCAATTTGAGTGGAAACGACAAAAACCCTGGCACTGGAGTGGACACATTTCACACATCGTCTGGCAGTGAAAGAGTTAAGGTCTTTGTTTCCGCCTGGTCCAATATATTTTTGCTACACGTGAAATCCAGAGCAGGATCCCATTTCATTTATTGTAATTGACTTCTGAATTTGTAATTGTGTAATTGTCAATCTGTGTTTTAACAAAAACTATTTCGGGCAAAGATTACGCTTCGGTGAGCAACACCTCAGGTCCTTAAGAGTGAAAAGTTGAATAGTAGCCAATTACTCGTGATAAGAATAGCCCGCGCCGATGGCCATGAAGTTACCTTTTCACGGGTCCCTTGGATTCGAACATTGGTGTTTTCTCTGCGCGGTCAGACTTCATAAATTAGACGCTCCATTTAGCACACACGCACGGCGGTTTGTGCACTAAACCGCTGGCTGCACAAACATTGCACGCGCGGTCCGACGATCTTTGCGCACCTTCTTTCTGCTTCTGACCAACGCGTCAACGACAGTCCAATGTGTTGACACTTTCTCCTCTGCGGCGCGATCGCGAATTTGACCGCAGTAAAGTTACGCGTTTGTGTCGCCACTGCGCCACAAAAGTGATTAAGTGTGCTTGTGGAACAGGAGCTTCTGTATTCGCAGCGGCGCGCGCAGGGAAAGGGAACAGAAAAATGCACTTTCATTGCGGCTTCAAAGTGGGGCAAGTGCGCTCGCTATTCCTGAGAAAACAAGTTATTCGGAACACGGAACAGTCAAAGCTAAATAGACCACTGTGTCTTGCTGCGCGCTGGAGCTTCGATATTACGCGAACGCGCTTGAAAAAAATATCTACCCTAGGAAAAAAAGAGAAATCATAGTAAGAATACTAAATTCGTGGAAAATTGGGTGGCATAAATATGTCTGTCTTTATCGCCACAGAAACAAATGTGATGGGACCACGTGGGTGCTCTCATCTACAACGACAATTAAAAAATTACTGTAAGGCGCTGTGGGTGGACGAACTCAGGCGACGGCGCGTCGGCGATGCCAGCAAGACACAACAAACACTCGTTCTAGGAAGACCTTGAGTCAACAAGGAATGTGGAGAGAAAAAAGATAAGCGCATCCACGCGTCTCGAGTCTGGTCAAAGTGCACCAAAAAGTTACTTGTAGATCGGAAAGCTGCAATAATTGGACCGGGGCCTCACCTGCGTCATCATGCGATCTGCACCTGTGTTCTCCTCATCCTTGAAGATGATGTCGGGGTTGTAGTTGGGGGTGAGCTCCTTGAAGCGCTCCGAGTTGCGGCTGATTTTGCCTTCGTATCTTCCGCTGGCCCCCAAAGTCTTCTCGGCCACGTTGGGGGTGAACTGCTTGTAGGCGAGCGGTGCCAACTTCCGCGGCGAGCGCCTCTTGCCGTAGCCTCGGCCCGGCCCGCAGCCCCGGCAGCCCGGCATCAGGAGCAAGGCGCACCCGGCGAGACACGCCAGCAGCCTCGGGAGAAGCATTCCAGCCCGGGCCGGTGTCCTCCGCCCCCCGCCGCCCCACGGGTGGGCGGTCAGAGGGTCAAATGCTCTCCGGTCACAAGAACAGTGATGTTCAGAACGGCGGCAAGAGAGCGAGACGCCCCCCCGTGTCCTCCGATGCAGCCATTTCCACGCGCGTAAAAGAAGGTGCGCGCGGACGAGGTGCAAAGTGGGAACCTCCCAGCGCGCTGCCGACGATCGAGTGTCTGGA
The DNA here is from genome assembly GCF_051943395.1 of Hippocampus bargibanti. NCBI lineage: Eukaryota > Metazoa > Chordata > Actinopteri > Syngnathiformes > Syngnathidae > Hippocampus > Hippocampus bargibanti. Next base: position 15,365,952 of record NC_142734.1, read on the forward strand.
GGGCACTTGGAGGCAGGGGCATAAATAGGCGAGCTTGAGTTTGTCTTGGCAGGCGTCTTCAAAGCTGTCTCGTAGTGAGACACGGAGGCGCGCGGTGGTCAGAGGGTGTCCCCGCAGCTCAATATTGCCCCGCGGCTGTGCGCGCAAGTGGCATAAAAGGAACCGCCCGACCAACATTTCCTTCCATTGGGGGGCACCGCTGTGCACATCCGAGAGTTTGTCACGAGCTGCAACCGCAGGTGAGGAACACTCCTGACATTAAGTACATAACAGCAGAGACAATCCGAAACGCCCACACCCACCCCGGCCACCACGACCACCATGCAGCCAAGCGACATAGTCTTCAAACAGAAATCCTTGGCTCGTTTCTGTTTGTCATTCAGTCCGTCCGTCTGTCTGTCTCTCTCGAAATGGTGCACCCAAGACATTTGAGCTACTCCTCTGCATGTTTTTGATACATACAACTCACATTTCCCATCATGCCTTCAGACCTCACCCACACTGAGCATCTCTTACTGAGGGCCAATCCACAAGAAGGGGACAAATTCCCCATACAGAAGCAAATGAGTAACATGACATGCCATTTCATGCAGCATTTTTTGGGGGGCGCTGCTCTGTGCAGCCACACATAACAACAATGCCGAAAATCCTCTTAGCCACTCTCCTGTGAAGGCTCGGTCGAAATTGAATTGGACTCTGGCCCCACCTCAGATCCACACAATTGCCCTTGCCTGTAAGTGTATATTGTATAATTATGGTGGTTAGAAGGGGGGAATGAAAGTATCTATCTACCTAGCTACCTACCCATCTAGCTAGCGAACGATCTACCTAGCTAGCGATCCGGCCCATCTAGATAGCTAGCTACAGTAGCGATCTAGCTAGCTATCCATTCATCCATACATGCGCACACATGTACACACACAGACTGTCAACGGGTATAAACAATAGAAATTCATGAATATTATATGAAATTCATGAATATTATATGAATCATATAATATATATTCATATATTACATATATGAATATAGTAATTCATGTAAATTGAAATGATAATTTCAAAAAAGGGCAACCTCTCCCAAAAAAAGTCCTGTCATCAAATCCAACATTGTACCACAGGGGCCATTGTGCTTTTTTGCGCCTGTAATGGGCAGCATCTTCACAGCCCCGCTTTGTTCAGTGGAAGGTCAGTGCTGTTGGCAGTCTGCGGCTGGATGGATGCATGGCTTGAGGAACCCGCAATAAGAAGAAAGGAGCGTCAGCGCAGAGCGCCGATGCGTATGTGGAACTTTTGCGGCTTGGAATTGAAGCAGATTTATGTGGAACAGGAGATGTGAGACAATCTCTTTTCGTCAATGGATGCTACAGCTGCGTGTTTGCTTTCAACATTTAGCTTGTAGTCGACGTGCACATTCCACCATGATGTCCCTGATCCACTGGTGGAAGGACGCTTTGATCCTCTCCTCTTTCATCTAGAACTGCTTCATGTCATCACAAAGAGGGTACAGCAAGTCCTGAAGAATGAATGTCTCTCTGTGTCTTTGTTCTGTCATATTGTCTCTATGCTGTCATATTTGTTATTTAGTTTTTTTTTGTTATTTTGACTTCAAGATGGCGCCGCGAGAGTGGCTGCCTTTCCAGCAGCTCATGTATTTTGTTTTTCTACTTTCATTCCTTTCATCACTTTGCTGCTGTGAAATGTAAATTTCTCCACTGTGAGACTAATAAAGGCATATCCAATCCAATCCAATCCAATCCAATCGTGTTTGGGTTGAGTAGATCCCATAAGCATTTTCCGCAGTTGATTCAGCAAATAAATGGTTTATCTCACAGCCTATTTGATTCACTAGAAAAGTCATTTATTACAAATATAAATTCAAAGATAAAAAGCTCATTTGCCGTGATAAAATCATTAGTCTTTGATTACTGGAGAGCTTAGAATATTAAAATGGATTTATAAGTAAGTCATTGAAAATGCAGTTTCTTACTGGGGTCTCTCATCTGAACAAGCCGACCGCTTTCTTCTTCTTTGCTTTGGAAGGCGCACGCTCAGAACGGCCACAGGTGGTGAGCTGCGGAACATCGACATCGTCAAAAATCAACACAACCTTATTTTCTGTAGCACATGCAAAGAATGGAACAAACATTGAACTCAGCAGGCTGACTTCCGACATGTCCACACGTTGAAGGACAAACAAACATTCAGCCATAAAACTAGTTCCGCACGCACACACTGATGATGTTCCAAAGCAGATGGGTGCAAACCTTTGCAATCAAGGCACAATGATGATTTTAAGAAGCAATAAATGGACATTGTTAAAAAGTAAATGGGGGGATGAGAAATAAAAAAATGGATGTTTACTTTATTTTATTAATCTAATTACATAACATATTCATTCACCTGGATAAATTAATGAAAAAAACCAAGACATACCTATGAATTTATACATTTTAGGGAAAAAAGGGCTCAAATATCAACAAATATTCCAATACTCTTGATAACTGGTCAACAGCAAATTAGAATTAGAATATTTTTCATGCCAATTTCAATAATGTCTTTACTTTATTTCTCGCACATCAGGTTTTTCTTTCTTGAAGGTTCGAAGTCGGTCAAAAAGTGATTTGTTGTTCAATGTGTTTGTGTGGACATGGTCTTTAACTCCCATACTTGCTGTGTTGTGGCTGCGTGGACGATGTGGTGTCCCGCTTCCGCCACTGGACTGGTCTTGTTCTGCTCGCTGTCCGCCTTTCCTCGATCAGCGTCTGAAAGATGCGGTGGCCCGAACACACAAATGTTTCAGGGTTTTACAAATCTTTTGGCTTGCACAGACATTTTTTTATACATTCTAAGTGTCGTTTTTTTCCCTCGTCTGTGTTGATCATAGTCTTTTTCTAGCCATCCGTGGGAGCTTCTGTTTCTTAAAGGACAACCGACGTCACTTTTTTGTTTCCTGACATCAGTAAAACGTTTTATAGCATCTAAAATACCCAAAAACACGCAGTATGATATTTTTATTAAAATACAAAACACCAAAAAAAATGACTTAAAGTGTCCAAAATCTGCAAAAAATTTAGCTACGATTTGGGCATTTTCAGAAAGTCCAGCCCCCAGTTCGTGACGTCACGCCAAGACGTCTTGCATTGCTGGAGAATCAAAACAATGGCTTCAGATTCGGAGAATACGCGTTCTTGTAACACATCCAGTTAGGAATATGATTCATATAGTTGTACTAAGTTCATCCTGTCTACTTGATATTTAATTTAAAGCAGATTCTTTACTTACAGACAGTGTAGGTGTTCAAATACTATATCATAATAATAATATAATGATTCATATAGTGCTGAAGAGGAAAGCATACATGCTTGCAATCGATTAAAGAATTTATTCCGTGCCATTTTGAGGCAACATTGAGGGGAAATGTCTCACCCAAAAAGAGGCAGAAAATGGCGACCTCCTGTGAGGAATTAATCAGCCCGTTTCCACAGGCTGATAAATTTCTTTCATGGAGCTTGGACGCCCTCTTCTGGCTCTTTCTGGTGCAACACAAGGTTTTCCGACCAAACGCATTGACGTGATGGAAGGACTGCTACAATGTGTCCTTTTTTTCGATCAGGGCCGTTCCTTCAGTGAAGTCACGTACGGACTCGTCACCAACTCAAAAACAAGACTTCTGGAATATTCAGCACGAGTCTTAAAACGTAAAATATAGCTATATGTGGTGGAATCTTTGTAAAATACGCTCAGTAGAAGTCATTTGAAGCCATTTTACAAATTATGGACACAACTTGTCCGGAGACGTGGGTTGTCCTTTAAATTAAAATGTATTTTTTCTCTTTGTTGTTTTTGCCTCTGAACTCATTCGCTGCCATTCCCAAAGCATGAAGTGGAGCGCCATTCCCGAATTTATTTGGGTTTTGGTTTTTCTTGCGGAGGGGCGGGGGGTGCCGACAAAGCGCTGGTCAGACTTCTGGCAATGTTTTTCCTGTCCACGAGGGGGCAGCCTTTTGTCCAGCTGCGCCCACTTGCACCTCAAATTACTCTAGACCCATATAATTTAGGAATTAACTTTTTTTTCTGATGAACGAAGAGAGTCTAATGTTTCTTACGCGGCATTGAATGTTTATGTAGTCCTAAAACCCTGGCACTGGAGTGGACACATTTTTGCACGTCTGGCAGTGAATGACTTAATATCGACATTTTTGGATTCATTTGCTGTGGTCAAACATTACATGCCTCTTTTGGAACCTATGAATATTACATGAAACGCTTTAAGTGTCACAAACATAAATGATGAGACCTTGAAGAGAGCATATACGGTACTTATAATTTTCAAGTCCAAAATGAAACAGACTTCATCACGATTGTATGCAAACAATTGTAAAACATGCTTGTCAAGGGATTTTTTCTGACCCTAAAAGACCACGATAAGCGAAAAGTTTCAATTTGATAAAAAAACATGCTATTATTTACATAATTTAATTTAAAGCAGATTCTTTCCTGTAGTGTAGTGTATTATTTACATATTTGAATTGACAACCGAAATTACAAAACTCAACAAACACTTGTATTTACATCAAACAAGTTAAAATGGTTCCAAAAAGGAAGTGAGGTGAAGAAATGGGCAGTTCTCAGTTGCCAGAACATTGGCTAAACCCTAAACAATCTTCTGACAACTCTAATAAAGACATTGGGACCCAAACCTGAGGAAGTCGTGGCGTCTGCAATCGTGGTTACTAACTCATCCTGCTCAGACAATTTGCGTTTGCGCACGTTTCCGTGTGCAACGATGGCAGTGTAAAGCTCCTGGAGGTGGCCTCCGAAGTTGTTCACGCTGTGATGGTCAGAACAAACCACGGCAAGAGTCTGATGAGAAGAGATCACGGGTGGTTTTTGATGTGATGTTACACCAAGATCATCATTATTTCAATACAGTACTTTTTGTGACATTTTGAGGGGGTTGTGGGTGGACTGTGAGACGCAATGTAAAATTTGGATAGGGAAACCCACAGTGTTAATGCAAAGCGAACATACTCATCAAGGCTGCAAGCAGAAGGTGCGCCTCATAATAAGACAGAGAAAAAGACTACAGTCCTTCTTTCCCCCGATGGATAACACACACACTCCAAATTAGCTCCTCAAATATTGACCATCAGAAATTGGTGGTCTTCTGCTCGCTTTCAGGGCAGAGGAGGCTCCTCAGCACACTCTGGTCAAGCTTTGAGGTTTTGCATTGATTTATTTTTGTGATTTGTTTGTTGAAATACGGGGGACCGGGGGTCTTAGTTCTGCTTTGGGCACAGAGGAACCAATGTGCTGAAAGGGGTCAGGGGGGTGCCGACCAAGTAGAAAGCCAACCTTATACTGTATTTTTGTACACAGTAACCCCTCGCCTCACTGGTCGTTCTGTCTTCCAGCCCCTTTTGGATGATCTAAGACGCTGAGCTCCATTTGTTCTGCACATTTCACAGAACTAATACAGACTGGATGATTTTTGCTTCAGGTTTAAATTGAAACAAAATAAAAAATCCATCGCAAACAGTATCACATCAGCGTCCATCTTGCGTCACTCGTTAATCAAACATATTGGTGCTGGATTTAAAGACATGGTTTGCTTCAGTAGCGGTCCAGGGAAGCAAGTACGCTTGGGAATTTGAGGTTCACATTTTCCTCAGACAGAGAATTGATTTGCAAGTATTTTTCTCATCTGGTAAGAGGAATAAGTCCTCTGAGGATGACACAGAGAGGCGGGGGGAGTGCTCACCTGGTAGCCACACCCCCTTAAATCTTGCCTCCTGTGGTGGAGAAGGTGAGGAAGTCTATAGCCTGTTGACGTTTGGCTATTATTAGCAAGTTAGCAGCTCTGATTTTAGAAGCTGTTGTTTTCTTAAGGGGGGAAGTGGGGGGCAGCGGCGGGTTTGCTGGTGCCAGCGAGTCTCACACTCACTCACTTTTTCTCGTCTCTGTTGACGACCTCATGTTTACTTACTCCACACCATGTGACCTCAGCTTCCTGCCCCCAAAATCAAAAAGTCATCTATGGTGAACTGCTTCCTTGAATTAACGATCAAATTTGACAAAGACAAAAATTAACAGACATCTTGTCAACATTTTGCAGACTGGGGACTAAATGCGGAGTTTGATTAATGATGCATAAAGTTGAAAATTTTACCCTGAAATAAAGTATAGATCTTTTTACTACATTGTCACATATACATCAAACATATGGACAAGCATTATGAAAAAGTCAATAGCCCGTTGCAATTTTTTTGGCTTAAGCCAGAACCAACAGCTCGGCCGGAGTCCGAACTTCAGAGGCTCAGTGACGAAATGGCAGACAATCCGGGAAAATCAATAAAAGCAACAAATAAAAAGGTGACGCAGAAAGGTGACATCTAGGGACCCAGCCAATATGGTCTACGGCAGTGGTTCTTAACCTGGGTTCGATCGAACCCTAGCGGTTCGGTGAGTCGGTCTCAGGGGTTCCGTGGATCCTCCACCACAGAGGTCCATCTCTCAACCTAGACTGCAGTTAGTAGGCACAGTAATTGGAAGAAGGATTCGGTGAATGAGCATATGAAACTGGTGGGGTTCGGTGCCTCCAACAAGATGAAGAACCACTGGTCTATGGTGTACCCTGTCAATGCCTAAATTGGGTAGAATCCCTGTTTTCATCACACTGTACAACCCACTGTACTACCCTAACCACTAAGGCGGATGCAAGGTGGGCTGCAAGTGAGAACTACAAACGTCCCCAACCATTGGGCCGCGGACTGGTTCTGGTCTTTGGCAAGATGGAGAGGAGCAAACAACTTTTGGAAATGCCTGTGGTGGTCTTCAAAATTCAGTATCTTGAAGACAGAAAGTACTTAGTTAAAATCTGAAACTGTTGGCCAGACCTAATGGTAGTGGCTTGTGGGATCCCACACAAGTTCATTCTGGTGCCTTTTTCATTCAATGTTTCCATTCAGCCCTTGTGTGAAATGTGTCCTGCATAGACGACATTCAGATTAACATCGAGCTGACAGCAAGGGAATATGGCTATTTGGACTCTTTCTGTCACAGCCTTGAATTTCTTATAACTTCACTTAGATAAGTCTTTGGTCATTGTCTTTGCTGACCAAAGCCAATAATTTAATTTCTCAACATAAAAAAGGTCAAATGGACTTGGACCTAAACATGAAAATCGGCATACTAAATTACACACATCAGACCATTACTATCTAAAAAGTATTGTCGGAATCAAAGGCTTATTGTATAAGGGAGTCATCCATTCATTTTTCTCAAGCAAGTTTGACTACTGTACTGAAAGACAGACTCACTATGCGCAAACAGAAAGTACAATCCTATCTGTCCTGTGCTCAGGTATCTGCAGCACTGCCTTCCTGTCACTATGAGAAGCTCAACATTTGTAAAATTCTCTCCATGGCCTACCACGAGAAAATCTCTAACATGTCTAACATTTTATGAACCCTAAAAACCTCAGCGGCAGGTCCTGTGCTGGTCCTCAGAGTCAGTACCAAACCCGATGAAGCTGAGTTTCAGTACCATGCAGTTAAAACTCTGGAACTGTATTCCTGGCCTCCCTGTGTGGAGTTTGCATGGTCTCCCCGGGCCCGCGTGGGTTTTCTCCGGGTCCTCCGGTTTCCTCCCACATTCCAAAAACACGCATGGCAGGCAGATTGAACACTCCAAATTGTCCCTAGGTCTGAGTGTGAGAGTGACTGTTGTTTGTCTTTGTGTACCCAGCGATTGGCTGGCAACCAATTCAGGGTGTCCCCTGTCTAGTGCCCGAAGATGGCTGGGATATGCTCCAGCACCCCGCGCGACCCTAATGAGGATGAAGCGCTACAGAAAATGGATGGATGATTTTGTTCCATGTAGAGTATTTAAAATAAGGGACATAAGTCTTCTTGTGCCAGTCCCAAGCCCGGATAAATACAGAGGGTTGTGTCAGGAAGGGCATCCGACGTAAAAGCTTGGCCAAAACAAACATGTGTATCATACCTCTGAAGATGGAGGTTACTGATTCGTTGTGGCGACCCCTTGAAGGGAAAAGCCGAAAGGAAAAGAAGAAGTAAAGCAATGTGAATTTCCCTGTGTCTGAATTGCGCTATAAAAAAAATCTGAGACACGCTCCATCTTACCTTGCACACATTTTTTAAGGTTCCATTAAATACTATGAATCTGTTAATGTTTATTAAGGCATATAAATGAGGGAAACTCCAATACTTTGTGCCGCTATATTCAAATCACTTTCAGCACTGTGCAGTGGCGTGCAAAGAATCTTGGCATATGGGAAGCCACCAAGAATAGCAGAGGTATTTCATCCGAAAACAGGAAAAAGAAGCCCCACAAAGAATTTTGTGGGTTGCAGTTGGAGGAGATTTCAAATTGTGAAAGCCGTTGAACAGTATGAGGATGCCATCGTCTTTCAAAGAGGATGCTGTCCCTGGTTTCCGAAAGAGTTGAAGCTGTTCCCAAAAAATAAACCTTTGAAATTGCTGCATTATGGAAGTTGACGTTTAAGAAAGTGATTAACCTCTGTGGTGTGAGGAAGATAACAATGAGGCTTCGTGTGCTGTTTTACACACATTTAGGAAACAAGAAGGAGACTTCAAATCACGATTGGTCACGTTGGCCTTTGAGGAAGCCAATGGAGATAAGAGACAAGCTCGGGCTAATTCAAATCAAGTCAATGTTGACTTGAACAGGTAGGAAGAGGCTTGGGAAGAAAACCACCACTGTTCCTACTGCCTCTTTGTCACCAGGGAGACAGAACTGTGGTGGCAAAGGCCAGAAACACACAAAGAAGACTTTTGTATGGAGTCGGTTACACACCTCTATCATAACTTCAACCTCCTGATGACAACCCAAGTTACGATCAGGCAAAGGTGAGTCAAAGGCGATTCACCAATGATCATAGACTGAATCACAGTTGCGCAAATAACGCTTATAAGGAAAGCGAGAAACAAAAAGGCACAAGCGTATACAGTTGGCCTTGATGAATATTACACACGAACACTAAACGCCTTCACAAATACCAACATACACTCACGCACAGAGCTAAATCTGGTTTGTGGTTCTCACTCTAATGCATCATTTTCGAACAACCTTACGATTTCGGTTGGTTCTGAAGGCGGCCTTGTCACCACTTGGTGGAATTTGCCACCAGAGTCCAAAGACCAAGTCTTTGTCTGTGCCTTCTTCTGTGGTGTTTACCCACCAAGAGTTGTGACGAGCCAAAGGGGGAAAAATAGCCTCCATTGTGCCACATGCGTTTGTCCACCACTTTGGAACCAGATGTAACTTTCCATTATTGCACTGTCAGAAATAGTGCTCGTTTTCAATTTGTCCAAAGACAATCTATTTTCATCTCAGATGAACGACTTGTATCACAACACTCTTTCATTTAAATTATGTGATATTGTTGAAGTGGTAGAGGGACAATGAAACAGCCGGTGACCTGAAATAAACTTGTGATCAAAGGACAGTCAGGCAGACACACCTTGAACATTCCTCAAGTTGATATGAAATGTTTAATCAGTCAGTCACGCACACAAGGAGTCGGGGGTCAACAAAGGCAAAGACACGAAATTCCACATCTCAACACAGTAAACACGGAGCCGCTATAGATTTGAGGCAAGGTTCTTGCCTCAGCTTTATGACGACAGTTTAGTGAAGATCAAAAAATAGCGGGACTGTGCCACGTGTTGGCCTCACCTTTGCCAGGAAGCTGCCTCTGTAGGTGTGTTGGTCAAATATGTCTGTCTGAAGGCGTGCTGCACATGAGAAGGAACATTCAGAGTTAAAAGTGCTCTGACATTTTACAATGACATTGTATACAGCGTACATCTTTATAAACCGTCTCAAAACTCACTTGTACTCTTTGGCATTCAACTCAGGGTGATGCCGACTTGATCTTGGTTTCACTCCCTGGTGCTTTCTACTCACTTTGTGACTGCTTTGTTTCCTGTATATGATACCTGTCAATGTGAAGCACTTTGTGGCGGCTTCAGCTGTTGTTAAAGCGCTATATAAATCAGTATGTATTGTATTGTACATTAGGTGGCTAAAATAAAAACACTTTCCAATGATCCCACGAGTAAACAAATTCTCCGATGGGATTTGCCCGAGACACATCAAGCAAGAGAGAGAGGTAATGACTTGAATGATGATTTGAGTCTTTTTCTGTCCTGTAACAATCCTGCCTCTTTACAGCCTGTTTCCTTTTTCTTCTCCTTCCCCTTCTGCTCCTATATTTCTTATCTTTTATACCTAGGCCTCCTTGCTTCAATGGAGTAGGATAAGTAGACACAACTGTTGAGGTTGTGAGATATGCTGGAAAACACAGTGTCTGTCATTATTTTGTCGTTTGCGTAAACCTTTGTTGTTGGGTGATCTATTCATGCATTGAAAATGATGTCTTATCATCAATGACATAAACGGCATTGAGAGCACATGTTTTGCTCTACTTAAAATTAGGAATACTGTACCATGGTTCTATGCCGCCCAGCCCAGCCGACAGTAGGACTCATAAAAAATTTTGCCCCCCTCCAAAATTTCTGTTACCTATCCCTGATTTAGGCAAAATATGGAAAACAAGCGCAGCATACAGAAATGAACACCAAAAATGAACAACATGAATGTGCGTAACACATTAACGAGCTGTGTGTTGTACCTCTGCTGAGTGTGGCTCCATTTTCCTTATAGTCCTGAATCTCGGCATCCTTGCTGACCAGCAAGCCCTCCAGCTGCTCCACCTGGTTCTGCAGCGTGTGGCTCATGGACAACAACGGCTGCACCAAATGAAGACACACCTGTCAGACAAAGATTTACTTTTATAGACTTTCACGATTACTCGATCAGATGAGCCTTTCGGCTCCCTCACAAGAAATAAATACAATACAATACAATATACAGCGATACCTCAGCTCACGAACTTAATTGGTTCCCAGAAAGTGTCTGTAAGGCGAAAGGTTCGTCTGCCGAAAATTTATTTCCCACATGAAACCATTAAAAGGAGAATAATCCGTTCCCAGGTCCCCATAAAACATAATTTTCTACTAAATAAGCCTTAAAACTACACAAATTATACCTTATTTTATGTAAAATAAATGTGATATTGTTTTGTAATTAAAGGAATAAACTGTACAGTACAATAAAGTCGTTTTATTTACCTTTGTGATGGTCCTTGATGTAGTTGCCTCTTGATGATATCCGAGTGAAGTTGCTGTCCTTTCTCAGCGATAATACCCTCACTCACACGCTCTCCTGCTAGCGGCTTTTCGTTAATCCAAATCAAGTTTTTCAACCTCTTCTATTGCCTTAGACCGTTGCTTAGACAAAACAGAAACACCTTTAATAGCTTCCTTGTTCTTCAGGATGGTAGTAATGGTCGACTTAGCATCATGGTACTGGGACGCTAAGTCACACAAACGCATACCTCGTTTGTGTTTTTCGATGATCTCCTTCTTCTGCTCGACCGAAATGTTCTTTTGTGTCTTCTTTGGCTTAACAATAGACTGTGGTGGGGTCTTTTTCGGTCCCATAATAGCAAAAGTGCGACACTTGATAACAAACCATGTCCGCACTCAAAGAAAGGGGGTGATGAAAACTACTCCGCCAGCCACCGTTGCGCTGTGTGGGCTGGTTCATCCCCCGAAAACTAGTTCGTCACCAGAGACTAAATGCTTTACGTTCGTAAGGCGAAACGTTCGTGAGCTGAAATGTTCGTATGCGGAGGTATCACTGTGTTATGATTTATATTGCACTTTAACAACAGCTGAAGCTGTAACAAAGCGCTTAACATGGACAACTATCAAAACAAATGAAATCAAATGCTCAGCATACCACAGTGATTGGAGCAGGGGTGCAGCGAAATTCCCAATGTAAAGGCAGCCCTGCGAGCTTGCTCTTGAGCCTCAAGCTCAAGTTGCCTCCATCCAGCCGCATCACAGAGATGTTGGCATCACCTTCGGGTGGCTGACTGCTGCCTGACAGATGGGGCCGAACCACCTCGCACAGGTGCGAGAAGAAGGCTTTAACAGGAGCTTGCAGACGCTTGTTCAGCTCCTGGCACAACCGTTTGGCAAAGAAACACTTGTTTCTAAGATGGCAAAAATACTCATTGCAACATCGCGGTTTTATCACCTTTTGCACCCTGTCGTTAGATTGCAAGTTTGTAACTTCGCTCCTTTTTTTTATAAATGAATGTAACCGTATCCAGTTCAGTAGTTTGAAGTTGTCTGAATTAGAGATGAAAGTGGGCTTTTTATTAAATCATATGGTCTATGTATCGCGGTTATTCACAATCAGAAGTGCTTCTAGAGAGTACACCTCACAATAAGATGGGGCTCACAGTAATCATTCTCAATAGTCCTGTGAGCAATAAAACATTTTTCACGGTGTACCTGGGCGCGGGTCTGGATTTCTGCAGAGTGCATGCTCTCCTCCCACACGCAGTGCAGGTCAGTCAGCAGGATATGATACCTCGTCTCCCCAAAGCAGCTCTTAGCAAGAAGGTTGCAACCATCAATGGCGACAGGAACCCATGGATGCTGAAGGAGACCATCATCGGGTGCTCCGGTGGTTTCCATCTCGATCCGCTGGTGTGTTTACAGGCTGCAGGTCAGTGATGGCATTGTTGTCAAGAAACAACAACCATGATCAGACGATTTCAAGTCAAGTTATTTGTAACCAACGTTGCCATGTAAAATCTGACAAGTATAAGACGGTAAAATGCGAACCTGTGACGCACAATAACACACACAAGACACGTTTCCTTGTTTCCAGATAGAAAAGGCATACTTACAGTCCGTGCTGAGGAGGGCAAAACTAACGCTATTTCAAAAAATAAAAAATGACAACTTAAAATGACATGTTTGATGGTTTTAGCTCGCCAATTGCTATTTGTCTTTCATTCGCAGCAAAACTTCCCTATCACATTCGCAAAAGTAGCACATTATTTATTAGAGAAGCTTCTAAAAAATGAGACGTAAAATTTTTAAAAATAAAATGCACTTAAACGAATAAACATCATCCCAGAGCCGCAGGGGCTTCTCGATCCGATGTGTGCGTGTAAATAAAAACACCGATTTGAATCAAGGCACTCGTTAATAGTTCCGCTTTCATTCTCACGCTGAACGCCTATTTTTTTGTTCTAGTTACTAAAATATAGTAGATATACTCTAGTATATAAATCAGGAATAACTTAGAACCCCAAAAAAGTTTCGCGTTTGAATGAAAGCAGAAACCTGTCATGTCTACGTATATTATAATGTTATATCCAAGAGTGGCCTTTTTGCATTGTTAAATCACACAGAAAAAGAAACTATTTGCAGCACTTCAACACGAAAATATTTATTTATAATTCCACAGATATAAAATATCTTCTCATTGAAAGTCATTTCTTTTTTTTGCCATTTTCTAAATTGCGTAAGGTATACGACAATACAACCAATTCAATGGCACACAGAAAAATGTTTCTGCAGGTGTCACGGGTGGGAAATATACTTTCAGCCGGATATCAATGATCGCAGACCACTATCAAGCGTCTTATTTTGTACGTTAGAAGTAAATCATATGACATTATGCATTTTATCAAGCTTCTCTGTATCCAACATACACTTCCTGAGACATAAGCATGATGTATGAAACAGCACAATATACAACAGACCAATACACGAGCACAAGCTGAAGGAATCCGCTTGAGGCTCCCACAAGAAGAACATCACAGCATCTTCAGGTTGGATTTGTGCAGGTACGGGGGATACCGGAATTTTAACTTGTGGTGTAATAACCTATTTCCAAAAAGTTGTGGTTGGGAATGGGGGGGCGGGGTGTTACATGAGTAAGAAACGAGTAGGGACAAGGCATCTTAAAGTGTACATGTCATATTGTTGTTCGGAGTTTACTCATGCAGATATGTTATTATGTGGCAAATACAGTCCACATAATTTATTGATGTGAGCCTGTACAAATACTTCCAAAGAGTACATTTCCAAACTGCTTATTTTTTTACGATGAAACATCACTGTTAAGTTTGAAGGCAAAAGGCAATCAGAGTGAAAAGGAGGTTGGAGGTCATCAAACAGACATTTGGTACTGTTTTACTGAGCTTGCGCTTTAAGGACAGCATTCACTTCCTCAGCCACAGCAGTCAAGGCAAATTCAAACTGGTCCTGAAAAGAGGAAATCGGAGCTTGCTGACTTTGGCTAATTACAGTCACGTTGTGCAAACTGTAAAAATATGATGTTAGGATAACATAACAGACAACATTATCATTTTATTTCCTCTGTCCATTTCTCTCTATGTATATCTTTTTTGCAAAAAATGTCTTATCCACAAATGTTCACCTTTGTGCGAACCATTCCAGGCCTCTGGTCACGAATGTGCTCCAGTGTCGCAGCAATGTCTATTTCCTTCACACCTGCGGAACAAAATAAATAAAAAAGAAAACTAATCTTACTCTTGTCACTTTTAATTGGTCCACGCCTTTTAAAATTGAAAGCTCACCTTTAGCCATACGATTTAGAACCATGTCGATGAGGATGTAAGTACCAGTCCGACCTGTTCCGTTACTATGGAGACAATGACAAAACAAAAAAAAACTATTAGTTCATAGCATTTACTGTCTTTCAGAAACACCTTTACGCACATGCGCATCCTCAATGTACACATGATGAATGAAAAGTAACTCCCTATTTTAAAATGCAGTGCAGTACTTGCTTATTATAATTATGCCCTGGTAGTTGTCTCTTAGCTTTTTATTCGTTCTTCAATGTGAAAAAAGATAATACCCCAAATTAAAATAAATGAATGATATATAAGTACAGTATGTTAAAATAATGAGTTACTTTTCCATCACAGTGTAGGTTGAAATGAACATCATATCAAACCTGCAGTGGATGATGATTGGGCATGCGCGTCCTCGGTAGCATTTATTCACCTTCCTGGGAAAAGACAAGAGGCAAAATGTTCCCCATTGTGAAAGTATGCATGGTCAAAAACAACCAGCATTTTTGTTTGAGTGACGGGGCTCTTGCTGCAGCCACATCAGTCCACGATCATTTTTGTGACTATGCAACTGGACTCAGACTACTAGCTGCAAACCACAAGAATGACACAGACAGATATGTTCAACAATAAACCACTGGCATGACGAGTGTTGTAACTTGCCTTGAAAGTTAACAGTGATGTTTCATCGTAAAAAAAATAAGCAGTTTGGAAATGTACTCTTTGGAAGTATTTGTAGAGGCACACCACATTGTTGTTGTTTTTGGATTCCTATCTTTTCATTGCAGGCTCAATGTCATTCTCTTTGCTGTCTCTGGGGATGTACCTGCGGAAGTCCAGTAGAGGGCGTGTGGAGGGAGGGATCCCATGAGCCGGCCAGCTGAGGAAGTGAAACTGAGTCAGGGTTCGGGTTTCTTGAGATTGAACATTCTTCAGGTAGAAGCTCCGCACTAGGAAATCGTTGCACCAAATGTGCTCTGACACCAGGTTCACCTGCAGATAGCAGTGGTAAGGCGTAACCAAGTACATATGTGCACATCTTTTTGTTTAAACAGAAGTATCTGTATTTCTACATATGTCAGGTGGAGACAGTGGTAGAACAAGTGTGTCATATCACGTATGTGAGGATGAAGATGTAAGCGTTGAGCACACCTCATAAATATGGTAGAGCGAGGAACCTTCATCTGGCCAATAGCGGTCACATTGTTTCTCTCCCTCCTCCACCAGAGCTGTCATCATGACAATCACCGTGCAGCCCGTCTCCCACAACATCTGCACACCAACACGTCACAGGCTCACACTGGTGTGATAACACTAAACCAAGTACATATTTTGATATTAGACTGAAGTATACTTTTAGATATATCTTTTTGAGTACCATATTTCCCGATGTATAAGGCACATCGCAGTCTAAGGCCCACCCCCAATGAATGAATGGTGTATTTTCAAACTTTTTCCATGTATAAGGCGCACCAGACAATAAGGCGCACCTTCAATGAAAGAAAAAAAGGTTTCCAAATATAATATATAAACAGATTAAAGTTTTCCAAATATAAGCAACACCACATTGTAAAGTGCGACAATAGAGCCTAGGGTTACGAAATACTTCTTCTACAGGGGGATTGGAGTCGTGGCTGCTGACAGTAGTTGCAAGACCTGCTGTGGCTTAATATTCATTCACATCTAAGGCACACCTGCGTATAAGGCGCAGGGTCATCTTATGAAGAAAATCAAGGGTTTTGGGAGCACCTTATACACAGGAAAAGACAGTACAGTGGTACCTCGGTTCTCGAACGCCTCACAGTTCAAACAAATCGGAGTTCGAACAAAATATTCGAGATATTCTTGCTTCGTAGTTCGAACACCAATCGGTGTTCGAACGCCAATACGACGCATGAGTGCGTACGCAAGGGTGGGGTGCTGAGCGGCGTATGGGTGTATCGCTCTCTCCGTGACCAACTGTTGTCGCTTGCGGACGTGCTGCGTTTTGCTCTAGCGTTTAATATAGGTGTACGAAGAGTTTGAGCCCCTAATCATGCCTCCAAAGAAAGTAAGTGCTGCTAAAAGTGACAAAAGAAAAATAGTGCGTCTGCTAGATCCTCTTCAGTTTGCCTACCGGGCAAACAGGTCTGTGGAGGATGCAGTCAACATTGGACTGCATCACATCCTCGACCACCTTGACAACACAGGAACCTACGCAAGGATCCTGTTTGTGGACTACAGCTCTGCGTTCAATACCATCATCCCAGAACTCCTCATCCCCAAACTTCTCCAGCTTGGTGTGTCCCCCACGATCTGCCAGTGGACCCTCAGCTTCCTGACAGGACGGACACAACAGGTCAGACTGGGAAATATATCATCCATAACACGAACCACGAGCACTGGAGCCCCGCAGGGATGCGTCCTCTCTCCATTGCTCTTCTCTCTCTACACAAACGACTGCACCTCAATGCACCCAGCTGTCAAATTTATAAAGTTCGCAGACGACACCACGGTCATCGGTCTCATCAAAGACGGCGACGAGTCTCCGTACCGACAACAAGTGGAGCAGCTGGAGCTCTGGTGCAGCCGTCACAACCTGGAGCTGAACACGCTCAAGACAGTTGAGATGATCGTGGACTTCAGGAAACATCCATCACCACAGCTACCCCTCACACTATCCAACTGCCTGGTGTCAACCGTTGAGACCTTCAAGTTCCTGGGAATCACAGTCTCCCAGGACATGAAGTGGGAGGTCAACACCAACTCTATCCTGAAAAAGGCCCAACAGAGAATGTACTTCCTGAGGCTGCTAAAGAAGCATGGCCTGCCACAGGAGGTGCTGCAACATTTCTACACGGCTGTCATCGAATCCATCCTGTGTTCTTCTATCACCGTTTGGTTCGGGGCTGCCACAAAAATGGACAAAATCCGACTTCAACGGACAGTTAGGACGGCGGAAAAAATCATTGGCACCGCCCTACCCACTCTCGAGGACTTGCACACTGCAAGAATCCAAACTAGGGCGCGGAAAATCCTACTGGACCCTCCGCACCCTGCCCACCACCTTTTCCAGCTACTCCCCTCAGGCAGGCGCTACCGATCCATGCGCACCAAATCCAGCAGACATTTAAACAGCTTCTTCCCCCAAGCCATTAACTCTTTGAACTCTTTCAACAGTAGCCAAAATGGAACTGTATAGTGCCACTTAGCAGTTTTTTTTGACAACGATACTAGTGCAGCGTGTTCTACCGGAAACAAATTCCTTGTGTGTTCTACATACTTGGCAATAAAGATGATTCTGATTCTGATTCTGATTCTGAACTATTGCATTTAAGAAAGAAATACAGTAAAGTCTCGTGATATCGATATCGGATATATCGATAGTCCCGGTTATATCGATACTATTTCTATGCACGCACAGAGAAAATTACATGCAAACAGGGTCGGATATATCGATAGTCCCGGTTATATCGATATTTTTTCGGACTCCCTTGAATATCGATATAACGAGACTTTACTGTAATCGCCAAATATGAAGGAGATGTGCGAGTGTCTGATCTGGCGAGGGAATACAGCATGGCGAAATCTACGATCAGTACGATATTAAAGAATAAGGAGGCTGTGAAATCTAGTGATGTGGCTGTGGGAATGAGAGCAAGTGTCATTGGATAGATATTTGAAGAGAAAAGAACATACTGTAGCCGAGTCATCCGTAGCTGTCACGTTCCGAGCGAGAGTGACGTCAGTTGACTCGTCGGAACGTAGTGGAATGTTTGGGATCCCAAAGCAGACACATACTAACCAAGCAGGATGCGTATTCACAAATAAAAGAAAACACAGCGATTAAGAAGGCAGGGGGTGATCCGACCCGCTTACTACGCCAAAAAGCAAATGCCACACGAGGGTGCAAAATTACGCAATCCCGGAAGATGACATAAATTTATGGGACGCAGGGAAAATACCTCGGACCGGATACACTCGCGCATCGAAGGAAGAGTCCAGGTACGGTGGCGAGTTGAGTCAATCATCCGGCATTGGCGAGGTGATCGCGAACCGTATAAATGCCCCGTGTCCGTGATTAGAGAATTGACAGCAGGTGGAGAACGGCCGGGAGAGGCAGCCCCGCCCCCCACACTGTCAACTCGCACGTGACAGGAGCAAAGAGATGGTTTCGGTGTTCGAACAAATCGCTTTTCGAACAGGGTCCTGGAACGAATTATGGTTGAGAACCGAGGTATCACCGTATTTCTTTTTCTGACCTTTTTTAATGAGAAAATTTAAAACAAACATCTATATTTTGTATTACTATTCCATAATTGGCTTGTTGCATTCTTACATTGGCGCAGCATTCAACCATATTTCAGGTATCAATGATGAATTCAGCTCAATTTATGTGAAATGTCAGCAAAGAGTGTCACTGACCTGCCAGAAGTCTGAGATAGTGTGGGACAGGGGTCCCTGGGTGGCGATGTAGGCCGGCATCCGAGGGTCATGTTCAATCTAAAACCAGGGAGGTTGAGGAAGAGGTGATGGGAAAGTTTCCGTGGCAAACAGCTAGAATGATGATAATCTATACAATTTACAGAAATTTGGTTTTTATTAGGTTTTCAGGTGAAATTCCAGCATATAATATCACTTTCTAGGTGACCTCCTTTAAACCTTTTCAGTCTCACCTGAAATCCAAATACCTCTAATTTTATGAGAAGTGTAGAACTGAAAGTAGAGGCTCACAATGGTGCTCGCGTTGATGTAGTCGGATCGAGAAGGGTTGATCTCTGGTTTCAGCTTCACCCTGGTATGATCATCTAGGAGAACCAACATAGGAAGTACGTAAAGTATTTCTGATATAAGGCACATAGCGGTGTGACAATTGAAAACTGTTGCTGGGGCTCACAGGGCAAGGAGTGGTAAAATCGGTTCTTCTTGGTATTCAACTCGCTTTGAGCCACAGTAACACTGTTGGGCTCTGCTTGGTAGGAACACAAAAGCTGCCACTCCTTCAACAGGCGGTCTTTGTTGCTCAGGTGGTCCTCCATGTATGCCTTTTTAAAAACATCACAAGAGTTAGTGACTTTCTTTTTCTTTTCTTTTTTTTTGCTAAAAGTTTTGAACATGGATAGTGTAAGACTGGAAGAGTCGCAGAAAGGTGGAAATATGAACAGCAAGTTGTGCAAAAAGTCAACAAAACATTAACTCATTCGCCGCCATTCCCGAATTTATTCGATAATTGAAAAGTGTGATGTAGAGTGCCATTCGCAAATTTGTTTGGATTTTGTTTTTTTCTTGGGGGTGGTGCCAATAAAGCACTGGTCAGACCTCTGGCAATGTTTTTCCCTTCCACGAGGGGGCAGCATTTGCCTTTTGTTCATTGTTAGCGCTTTGTTACAGCTTCAGTTGTTGTTAAAGCAATATATAAATCAACTTGTATGTATTGTATTTTGAACAGCTCCCATTCCAAGCTCAGATAACTCCAGACCAATATAATAACTTAGGAATTAACTCTTTTTTCTGATGAAAGAAGAAAGTCTAAGGTTTTTTTAACGCTAAATTGAATGCTTATGTAATCGTAAACTCAATATTCTGCAATTTGAGTGAAAATGACAAAAACCCTGGCACTGGAGTGGACACATTTTTGCACATCGTCTGCGAGTGAACAAGTTCAACAATTGGATATTTGCCTTCAAAAGTATAGAGAAGATCAAAATAAGCAGAGGTGGATTTAACAGTGAACTCATCTATGATCTCAAGGAACATGAGGATAAACTTTTAAAGCGTACTGTACCAGAATCATGTGGCCCGTAGAAATGTCAAGGTTAGTTTGTGCAGGCTCTTCACACCATGATGGCGTGCTGCTGTGGGAGGTAGGACTGGGCTGGGCTCCGTCGCTGAACTGGGACGACATGCTGCTCACTCTTGATTCGGCGCCCCCCACTGCCACAGGTCCTCTCCCGGCACCCGCCGCTGCTCCTCCTCCGCTAGGCCCCCCTACGGCGCCCAGGGCGGCGGCTTCCAGGCGTCCGAAGGCACCTTTGGATGTCATGTGCTGGCGACACAGGTCCTGGTGAGCCAGTTATACACGTTTGTTAACTTGATTCGGGTTTTACTCACTTTTCACCCTTGATTCAGCCAAGGTCCCACTAATTTACAAATCAAATCTATGAACATTTTCACTGCATAATATTGTGGTACTCAAGGCTCAAATCAATCAAAGTTTACAATTTAAATACATTTGTGTTCAGCGCTTTGTTGCAGCTTCAGCTGTTATTAAAGCACTATATAAATCAAAATGTATTGTATTGTATTGTATTGTATTGTATTGTATTGTATTGTATTATTTTTTCAAGGCTTCAGCACTCATTCATGGTCTTCCTCACCTGGTACTCTTGGTGGCTGAAACTTCCACCCTCGCCCCCAAGGCCCAGCTTCTTGGCCGCCAGTCTTTGGGCGTGGCGACGCAAGCAGGTCACGCTGAGGCCCGCCACCAGGATGCCCGCCATGCAAGCCAAAGCCACCAGAGAAGAAGAAAGCCAGCGAGAGCCAGGCTGAACTCGAGTCGCCAAGGGCAATACTTTGGCATCGTTCTTCACTTGCTAAGGAAGAGTACAGAGGAAATTGTTTTTAAAAAGATCACCAATTACCTTATTAGCTATTCCTCTATGCTTTTACTGCTTGTTTTAATTTGCAGTTTACTGGAGGTTACCTCAGATTACATCAAGCAAGCGTGGCAGACATCATTGACTGCTCTCAAAACAAACCCTCACACTCACATTTTCAGATACAGTACATGTCTGATCAGAATCAGAATCACAATGATCTTTATTGCCATGTATATAGAAAACACAATGAATTTGTCTCCGGTAGAACAAGCTACACTAGTATCATCAAAAAATTGAGAAAAATGGAGGCACTATACAGTTTCATTTGGGTTACTCTTTCGAGAGTTAAAACCTCAATTAGCTGGAGAAAAGAAAGATTTGAACTTGGATCTCTTGACTGTGATGCACCTATGCTAACCATCATGCTTTTATTTTCCTGGTTGTATTTCATTGCCAGCTAACAATTTGTGTCACTCAATTATTTATTCAATTTTAGGTTGAGAGATACTGTCCACATTGCACATTTGAACCAAAAATCAACTTTTAAGAGGCACATTTAGTAGCTCTAAATCACTGGAGAAGATCGGTTGCTATTTTTCTTTTTGAGAGGCTAACTCAAAATAAACTACCGAGCAAAAGCATGTAAATTGGGATGGGGATGTGTTCAGAATTAACCACTCACATCCAAACTCATATTTAATCGGAGTATGCATTTAAATGGCCTTCTGATTAACACTAAATAACCTTCAGATGTTCTTGTAGTCTTTTCCAGGAATCGATGAAAAGGTTTCTTCAGCTGTCATCTGTACTTTTTTGAAGGTGTCGGACGTTTCGCTTCTTATCCAAGATGCTTCTTCAGCAAACTAAAGTCTTACTGGTAGTATTGGCCCTATATATATCCCTACTGTCCAGACATGGCGGTGTCGGACACTGATAGGTCCCTGCTTTCAGGTTGGGGGGAGCAGAGGACTGCTCCCTGCGGCTCCACTGATTGTTCCTATTGTCCTGACTAACGACTGGCCTGATTGCCCCACTTCCTCCGGTAACACCTCATCAGCATTACTAATCCTATGTTGCCTAAGCAGGCTATTGTACGAACGATCCAAATTGAACCTCACACCACCATATCGGTTTAGTGAAGGATTTAGCTGTTTTATGAAATTTGCTTCTTTTACTCCCCTTTCAAACCATCTATGTTATTTTGCTAATACTTTAACCTCATAGGGCTGAACTAATACCAACAAGCGGCGAAGGTAGAGAAAAGGAGTCAAAACATATCAAGAGAGCACACACAAACTGCGGGTACCCTCAGTGGTCGTTTAACAAATGTCAGTAAGAAAGAATAGGGAATGAAACCAAAAATTCTGAGGATACAAAAAGGAGAGGAGTAGCAGTACCTTACATTGCAGGAGTTTCTCAAAAACTACAGAGTGCTTTGGCAACACAAAATTCCTACTCATTTCAAAACGATTAACACTTTAAGGCAAAAATTAGTGCATCCAAAAGATAGGCTGCCAAATGAAAAACAAAGTAATGTAGTTTATTCAATACATTGTAAGAATGAAAATTGTAAAGAGCAATACATTGGGGAGACTAAACAAATTCTCAAAAAAAAAAAGACTATCAACATCGCAGGGATAATACTAGTGGGCCTCAATCGGCAATACATATGCACTAAAATCTCATTTGACGACAATGAGGTTAAAATCTTAGCAAAAGAACGTAGATGGTTTGAAAGGGGAGTAAAAGAAGCGATTTTTATAAATCAGCTAAATCCTTCACTAAACCGACATGGCGGTGTTTGGTTAAATTTGGATCGTTCGTACAATAGCCTGCTTAGGCAACATAGGATTAGTAATGCTGATGAGGTGATACCGGAGGAAGTGGGGCAATCAGGCCAGTTGTTAGGACAATAGGAACAATCAGTGGAGCCGCAGGGAGTAGTCCTCTGCTCCCCCCAACCTGAGAGCAGGGAGCTATCATAGCAGTGTCCGGCACCGCCATGTCTGGACAGTATATATAGGGCAGATACTACCAGTAAGACTTTAGTTCGCTGAAGAAGCATCTTGGATAAGAAGCGAAACGTACAGATGACGGCTGAAGAAACCTTTTCGTCGATGGACCACTCCTGTACGACTGAGAGCTTACCCAGACCTTTTCAAGGAATGTTTTATCGAATTTCAGGAGGAACCGGGAAGGTTTCATGTGAACACTGACTGCTCTTTCCAGCAGTTCCTGATTGATTGCAGCTTGTGAAAAAAAATTGTATTATTATTATGGGTCAATATTTGTGAATACTGAATCTGTGACTATTTAATTTCACTCATTGGATGAATAAATAATATCCAACTTCTCTACTGAGTTCTCTTTCTCTTTATCACCAAAATGTTTGTTTCTTGTTGTCACCTGGTCGTTGTTGCTTTGTAGAACCTTCATGCTTGTTTGAGGCTCCAGGATGTTCTTATCTGGAACGGACCAGGTGCAGACTTATAACAGCTTTGTAACGATAAACCTTTGTGACTTCGATATTCTGAATACATAGCTATGGCAAACACCTCAAAGTGATTCAATATTACCTTCTTTCTCCGACAGGTTCATTAAGTTTGGGTTGGTCTTGTAGGTTTTCACTGGAACAAACACTCTGGCAAGAGGAAAAAAAGAGCATTGGTTTAGAAAATCATTCTGAGCTGTTTTTTTCTAAAATGATTGCTGTTGACAATGCCATCATACTTTTCCAGTTTGTTCTTTTCCAGTTCGCCCACCATTTCAAACCGAGTATCCTTTTGGGCCTGCATTGGTCTGGAGGACTTGCTGATAGGGGGACTATCTAGGGAAGCCATTTTGTGCTCCATTGCACTCTTTGTGATCTGATGAATAAAATGTACAACAGTCACTTTCATGACCACACACATAATGGGAAAAAGTGAGCTTGTTCAGCATATTAAAGTCCCTGTAAAGCGAAAATAAATGGCTTGTAAATTTGACACATGACAAAGACGTCCGCCAAATGTGAATGAATCAATACCAAGGATTTTAAAAAGTTGGCAGGTACAGTAATTCAAATCAAGCACTACATTTCACTCTCAAATAATGTGATTATGTCCACTAAATGCGCTGTAACTGTGCCCGGCTGAACTGCTAATCAAAATGTCCCTGCTATGTCTTGGTCAGGCATCTTTCTTATGCTTCCACATAACACCACCGCTCGTTCCTACCGACTGCTGTCAGGCTTTGCAATTCTTAATGATCACATGTGGAGAAAAAAAAAAAAAAAAAAAAAACTGGACACTTGTGAATATAGGTTGATGCAATATATCAATATGCCTTTCTTGATACTTGCACTATGTACAGTTTTTTTTAATGAAACGGTTTTGCACATTTATAGTATACAGTTGACATTGTAATTTTGCTATGCTTAGAATATCTTGTTTCTATCGTTTCACCCCACCCCCACCCCATCCCCTTTCAAATTGCTGCTGTGGACTGCAAATGTCCCCATTGTGGGACGAATAAAGGTTTTGATTCTGATTTTCTGAACATATTTGATCTTAAAAAATATTGCAAATCAATTTAAAGCTTTCAGGGATTTGGAGTCAAAATATCACACTAATGTGGGGCCTCCAAAGGGTATTCAAAATCCTACAAGGATTGATCGTGAAATGATTGAGAGACAAGTAATGTATGCACATGCACTATTGTGTTCATGACATGCCTCACGCTTACCTTCTTCCCAGCGCTGACATTTTTCCCAGGGCTTTCTGGAAGGTGAACACATAACAAGATTAGCAATGATTTGTGGAGCTGAATGTGCATTCAATCTATGTGAGCAGGAACACTTAGCAAATGTGAGTGTGCATCAGTATGGCCAATCATCGTGTAGCTTTGGTGAAGTATGACAGTTTGAATTGATATGTGAGAAGCGGGATGCGGAGACCTTTAGTTGTTTCGTGGCTAAAGGAGCTTTCCAGCTGAAGCTGCTTAAGCAAAGCTGGCAGTTTGCCTCTCTGCTCAGGGGACAAATCTTGGACATCTAGACCGTAGTGATCCAGAAACTGAGTCAGACGTTGCACAGAGCGCGCTGCAAAAAAAATTCAACGTTATGCAATATATTACTCATCATATTATCCTCGGTGGGCTGTGAAAATAAATCCAAGGTAAGTTGTTTGGAAGAAAAAAAATCTAACAAAAAGTGTTTTGTATAGTATAATACATTGCACAGTACAGCATAGTACAAAACAAAATATTAAACATTCTTCCACCAGATAACAGAAAATACACAATGAACATGCATATCTACTTTTTGTGAATTACTGTACATAAAATGGTTCTCATTTTTGTTTGTTTGTCCACAATGTTAGCAAAGTATGATATGATCAATATGCAGGTTGATAAGAGAACAAAGTATTTTGTCTACAGAGATATATTTTTAGAGCATTATCAAAATCAGTATTGTGTATAACTGACAGTAAAAAAAAGAAGAAATCGTATTTCCTATTTCCTTTTTTTACTCAACATTTCAAGGACAACCGACGCCTCTGGACAAGTTGTGTCCATAATTTGTAAAATCACTTCAAATGACTTCTACTGGCCGTATTTTACAAAGATTTCACCGCATATAGCTATAGTTTACGTTTTAAGACTCGCACTGAATATTCAGGAAGTCTAGTTTTCGAGTTGATGACGATCCCCAAGTGACGTCACGTTTGGAACGCCCCTGACAGAGAATGCATTTTGCGGTACTTTGTTTAGTCTGAAAACTTCGCGTTGATCCATGTTAATGGCGAAATTAGAAGGAAAACACATAAATAACGCGATGGTGAATCATTGTGTGTTGCACCAAGACTATTATTTGATACTCGCTGACACAAACTCCCAGCAGACAAATCAGCCCATTTACAACGGAGCTTGGGCACCATCTTCTTTTCTGGGTGCTACATTGCTGTCATTGACGGCTCGAATTGATATGGGAGGACTTCTTTAATTGATTATAAACATTTATGCTTTCCTCTTCAGAACTATTTGAATCATATTCATAACTGGATGTGTAACAAGAAAGCATCTTCTCTGAATCTGAAGCCATTGTTTTGATTCTCGAGCAAGGCAAGAGGTCTTGGCGTGACGTCACGATCTGGGGTCGGGACTTTCTGCAAATCCCCAATTCGCAGCTCAATTTGTTGCAGTTTTAGCACATTTTAAGTCATTTTTATTGGTTTTGCATTTGACTAAAAATATCAGTCTGTGTGTTTTGGGTATTTTAGATGCTAGAAAACGTTTTTCTGTTGTCAGTTAGGAAACAAAAAATGGTGCCGGTTGTCCTTTGAATGTGTGTACGTTTCTATTAATATTTATGTAAATGAGCTGTGGTTACACTTTTATGGGGTTTCAGTAGCTTCTACCAGTTAAATGTTTGTGATTATGTTATTTTCACCCAATTCCAATATGACGTTATTGACCCGCACCACATTATTTGGGCAAAAGGATCTATTAATTGAACATTTCTCACCGTCTAATCCTGCCAGAGTGTCATACTTGGGCACTACGTTGCTAAGCGGTTGATTGCTGAGACGTTGGATTTGGGAAACGTAGTCTTGGTCGTAGTCTCGCGGGAAGTCTGGGAAGGAGGAGTCGAATGCAAAAGATTCCAGAGGTGCGCCCCTGTGACGAGACACAGGCTGAACAATGGAGGAGGATGGAAAGGTGAGGTAATAGGACAGCAAGTTCTGGAGAATTTGCTTGTCTCTCTCCATAGTCTTTCCTCTGGATCCGGTGCGAGGAAACAACTGGCGAACAAATGGAGAGGTTGGATTTTCTTCCAGGGAGTTGAGGGATCGTTCTGCCTCATCCTGAAAATAATAATAATCAAGTTTGTGTACGTAGCACCTTTAAAAATATGCTTTTCAAGTGTTTTGACAGGAGAGGAAAGTACACTTAAAACAAAATGCGATTTTATAATGATAAGAATGAATACGCAAACAGACATACAGGCCTGTCAATTCTAACTGTCACATGATCCTTCTCACAAATTGACTTCATTGAGAAATGCGAGAGCCCAACAGATAAAACTGATAGCAGCAGGGCTGGTGTAAATCTACCCTGTTCCAAAATGCAGTGGCGGACCGTGATTTTCATTGCGGGGCCTTCCGTAGTGAAATGTTTGAACCAATTCAGATGAAAATAGTGCGGTGTGATTTACGACAAGTCTACTAGAGGGTACCATGAGCCAGGAAATAATTGTCCGACCTTTCTTAATGATGTCCATCTTTTCTTCAAAAGTCCGCCTTGAAAATTAACTTTAAAGGACAACCGATGTCACTTTTTTGTTTTTTAACTGACACCAGAAAAACGTTTTATAGCATCTAAAATACCCAAAACATGCAGTATGATATTTTTAGTCAAATGAAAAACACCAACAAATGTCTTAAAGTGTCCAAAATCTGCAAAAAATTGAGCTGCGAATTGGGCATTTTCAGAAAGTCCCGCCCCCCTTTTGTGACATCACGCCAAGACGTCTTGCATTGCTTGTGAATCCAAACAATGGCTTCAGATTCGGAGAATATGCTTTCTTGTTACACATCCAGTTATGAATATGATTCAAATAGTCCTGATGAGCAAAGCATACATGTTTGCAATCGATTAAATAATTTATTTGGGCCATTTTGAGGCAAACGGGCGGGGGGGAATGTTTCACCCAATAAGAGGCAGAAAAATGGCGACCAGCTCCGGTGAGGAATGAATCAGCTCGTTTCCACAGGCTGATACATTCTTTCCATGGAGTTTGCCTCCCTCTGCCGGCGGCTTTTGGGTGTAACACAAGGTTTAAAAAAAACTACAGCAAAATACATTGACGTGATGGAAAGACGCTACTATGCGTCTTTTTTTACGGTGAGGAGGCGGTCCTTTTCTGACGTCATGTACGGACTCGTCACCAACTCAAAAACAAGACTTCCTGAATGTTCACCGCGAGTCTTATTAAAATACGCCCAGTAGAAGTCATTTGAAGCCATTTTACAAATTATGGACACAACTTGTCCGGAGACGTCGGTTGTCCTTTAACAGTAAATCTCCAACCAAATCCATTTCTTCTCCTTCTTCAGCCATTGTGGTTTGTCAAAACTGCTATTAAATCAACACTTCTTTGATTACATCAAACTTTATACAGTATTTGCTTATGCAGCTCACTACCGATACAGTGTGCTAGCTCTGGCCAGTATGCTCTTTGTCACTAGCAGCTTGTGATCAGAGCAGAGCTACTCACTAGCCAATCATCGTTTGCATAGATTTCTGACCCGGTAACAAATGATGGCTGAAATGTGATTGATTAAATGCTTAAATACGAAAACACACGTCTGGAAGCAGCGCAACAGGGGAAATGTAATGAAAGGAAGCTGAAAGACAATGTGGAATTATATAATAAGAATTCATGGACAAAATATAATTAATATCAGTCCGTGAATCTGATATTTTTAGGCCAGCAGAGAAGGCTTTGCAGGCCTTCACGGTCCGCCACTGCCAAAATGGCACTCTGATGTAGACTATTGTTTCATCTGTATATTCACAGACCCACAAATTTGAAAATCACTTTGAAAACAAACTAGAAGACAATGTTGCATTGATGCTTAAAAAAGGGAAATACCAAAGAGGAGAGAGTTGCAGTAACGTGGACAGAATTAGAGTATCCATCCTTTGTGGTCTCTTTTAACTCATTCACTGCCATTCCCAAATTTATTTGGCAATTGAAAATGTGACGAGGAGCGCCACTGCCGAATTTGTTCGAGTTTTGGTTTTTCTTGCGGGAGGCGTGGCGATAAAGCGCTGGTCAGACTTCTGGCAATGTTTTGCCCTTCCACGAGGTGGCAGCATTTGCCTTTTGGACAGCCGCCCCCATTTGCACCTCATATTACTCCAGAACCATATAACTTAGAAATCGACTCTTTATTTTCTGATGAAAAAAAAGAGTGAGAGTCTAATGTTTCTTACGCTGTATTGGATGTTTATATATTCCTCAATATTCTGTAACACAACAGCTGACATTTCTTTTTCTTACCCGTTGGTAAATATACGGCCCGTGTATTGAGGAAGAAGAGGGGTCCAGTGCCAGATAGTCTCTGTACTGTTGTATTTTTTGTGGGTCACCTGCCTCCTCTGGTGTCTGAAACCTTCGCTGACTGAGCAGCCTGGAAACATGGGTGTGAATACAAGGATGTAAAAAGGCTACTTTACGATCTTGGTCGGCAGGCTGCGCTGGTGTAACATTTCTTACTGATTGCGCTGGCGAAGCAGCGAGGACCGAATGGAGGGAATGTGACTCAACTCTCGTCCGATTGTCGCCTGAGTGACTTCATCCCTCCACGTCATGCCTGCTTACCCCCGCATGGGGTTTAAGGGTCATTTCAACAATTTTTTTTACAATGAAAGTTGCTGATGAGACCCACCTTGAGCCATCAGGTCTTTAAGAACCTCCTGCAGTTTATGCAAAACAGGTACAGGAACCAGATACTGAACTGGATCGTGGTGAGGAGAACCGCACTGTCCAAACAAACCATCTGCAAAGGAATATAGTCCTTTACAAAATAAGCTGTGTTATACATAAGTCACCACAGAACACATTATTGCTCTGTGGTTGTTTTAAATACACAGGTAGGTCTTTTTGTTTTATCTTTAGTTTGACAGGAAACTTCACCGGGGAGTGGCATTAAACCGCTTAAACTTCCCCATTGTGGGATTATTAAAGGCTTTCTGATTCAGATTTTTAGAAGAATTGCTCACTATAAGCCAAACTGATGCTTCTGTATGCTGTGACATGAGTTGACTTTGCACTTTCATACATATCAACGTGCACTGCAGAGGTGATATGACTCCTGCCTGCGTACGTGTGCCAGTGCGTATGCGCGCACCGATGACTCATCGCATCTCTCCCTCCATCTCTGATCAAAACAAGCACGCAGTCGTACACGCACACACAGGAAGGAAGGAACACAGTTGTCAGGCAGGTGATGTCACTGTCACCATAGTAACATCTTCCACAGCCTGCAATTGGCGGATAGCCGCTGACGGTGGAGACAACGTTCACGTTGCGCTTCCACCCACTTTTATTCTTTCTCTCTATATTTTCCTGTATGCTGAAATGATTATCGTAGACAAAACAATCCTCTTCACAGACATACACTCATGTCAGAGATCCAAACATATACACCTTAGGTATTATGCCGCTTATGGATGATTATTTCGATAGAACTCCAGGAGTGAAAACAGATATATTCAGCCACGCTTTACACTCATCAATTGCACCCTCAAAGTCTAGTGCGGCTGCTTTAACAATGCAGCCACAAAAGCCACAGGTTTACGCTGAGTAGAACGTTGGAAGAAAGCCCATTATGGTTTTAAGAATATGGAGAATGGTTATGATGAGAAAGAAGTATCAGGTTGTCAAAGAAGTGCTCCAAACTGATGGTAGATGGACAAACTCACCGTCGGTGCACAGCTCATCTCTGGGACAAAGCTTCTTCTCAAATAAGCAACCTGTCAACAAGGAACAGACAGAATTCAGTATAGACCTCCCCTGACCCTCCATAATCATAAATTAATTACAACATAAAAAGATAGAACTAGGGTGGAAAGGGTGGAACATTAGTAAACATGTGTGTAATCTCCCCTTGACCTTTCTGAATCGAGGAGGTAAACAGCAGCAGATGGGAAGCCTGTTCTCACATTATCCACACCTGTTTGACTTCATTAAGGTTCTATTCTCATGCGTTGTGTAATTTTTGATGAGTTCCCGAGAGGCGGGGGTGAATCAGCTGACTTAATTAAAAAAAATTGTGAAAATATTATTTTTCTTCCAAGAGAGTGAGTTGATTATTAAGGACACAATGTGGAGTACAAAAACATCACACTGACATGACAAAAAAGAGATGCAACAATCGGCATTCTGTGGCTAAACGGGCTGGAGTAAAGCTACAGGGAGCCACCCACACATGTAACACCACCCACCACACCTGAATGCACCCACTTGACTCGGGCCACACAACTGGATAAATTATAGGAATCTTCTTGGGCTTCTGGTAAAAAAAAAAAAAGATTTGCAAAAATGTCAAGAATTGAACACCCAAATGTGAACTTAACTCCCACCCAAATGTGAACTTAACTCATTCACTGCTAGACGTACAAAAATGAGTCTATTCCAGTGGCAGGGTTTTTGTCATTTTCACTCAAATTCCAGAATATTGAGTTTTAGGACTACATACACAATCAATGCATCGTAAGAAACCATAGACTATTTTCTTTCATTAGAAAAAAAGTTAATTCCTAAGTTATATGGCTCTGTAGTTATATGAGCTTGAAATGGGGGCAACTGTACAAAAGGCAAATGCTTCCCCCTCGTTGTAGGGAAAAACATTGCCAGAGGTCGGACCATCGCTTTATCGGCACCTCTCCGCAAGAAAAACCAAAACCCAAACAAATTTGGGAATGGCGCTGCAAGTCATGCTTTTCAATTCCCAAATAAATTCAGGAATGGTAGTGAATGAGTTAAATATGGACCAAAACATGATGACTGCAAGTCCCATGAAAAAAATCCACCCAAGAAGGATAATGGTTTCGGTGGCGTGCAGCTTGAATTTCAACAAAACTGTGGTGGGTGGGAGAATAGGGCCGGAAAGAGCCATTGAATATGATTACTGCCCAACAGAGCCTGTGTTCTATTCAATGTTTCTTCCCTTGGTGTTTTTTCCCTTGGTTCTCTTGTTCGTGTTGATTTTCTATAATGAATGAACAGGTGTGTTTCTTGACCGTGTAAAATATCTTGAGATAACTTTGTTGACTGGCAAAATACAATGTTTCCTATACATGCAGTTGCTGAGTATTTTGAAAGAGAAACACACAAGACAAAGATGGTCCTTTGCCGAGTGGCAGGTGAGCCAGCAAGTTCAACTTTGGACTCTAGTGTGAGACCAGAATCACTGTGACTGCACAACCGTAAAGAGCAGCCCTAAGCGGCTCAAACAAAGTGTGAGTATTGTTGTTCCTTTGTGAGCACATACAATATTGACTCATTCTCTAATGGACTGCTAAAGGCCTCATTTCCTCCATCATGATCCCGCTTGACAGTAAACTGGGAAAAGTATAGGCATTATTGATCACATGACTATAACATCAGTACAATTAGGGGTCAGTGATTAAAAATATCATCTGGAGGGAATTTCCAGATGAAAAAAATGATAAGAGAGGAGATTCCAGCTGAAAAAATACTATGCTCTGACAGGTGTCGAGGAAGACTCAGATTGGCTTCAGGACAGTAAGAGGAGAAAAAGCGAGTATTTTTAGAGAAAGTTGGCAATGGTCAATCGCTACAGTCATTGGCTTCAATTGTGTATTTAAAGGACAACCGACGTCTCCGGACAAGTTGTGTCCATAATTTGTAAAATGGCTTCAAATGACTTCTACTGAGCGTATTTTAAAAAGATTCCACCGCATATAGCTATATTTTACGTTTTACGACTCGTGCTGCGATATATTCCGAAAGTCTTGTTTTTGAGTTGGTGACGAGTCCGTGACGTGACGTCACTAAAGGAACGCCCCTGACCGGAAAAAAGACACATTGTAGCAGTCCTTCCACACGTCAATGTATTTTGCTGTGCTTGTTTGGTCTGAAAACCTCGTGTTGCACCCAAAGGCCGCCAGAAGAGGGCGTCCAAGCTCCATGGAAGGAATTTATCAGGCTGTGGAAACGGGCTGATTCATTCCTTACAACCCCCAATGTTGCCTCAAAATGGCACGGAATAAATTATTTAATCGATTGCAAACATGTATGCTTTCCTCAGAACTATTTGAACTATTTGAATCATATTCAAAGAAAGCATATTCTCCGAATCTGAAGCCATTGTTTTGATTCTCCAGCAATGCAAGACGTCTTGGCGTGACTTTCTGAAAATGCCCAATTCGCAGCTCAATTTTTTGCAGTTTTTGGACACTTTAAGTCATTTTTATTGATGTTTTGCATTTGAATAAAAATATCATACTGCGTGTTTTAGGTATGTTTGATGCTATAAAACGTTTTTCTCATGTCACTTAAGAAACAAAAAAGTGATGTCGGTTGTCCTTTAAATGACAGAGACGTTCCAACCACCTGGGTCTCACTTTTATCCTTTCATAAAATAAGATAAAGTAAGAAAATCTTTATTGGTCTGACAATAGAAAAATTCCCAATACACAGCAGTGAAGTTATGAAAGGAAGAAGTAGAAGAACAAAATATAGGGGCTGCCATAACGGCAGACATGAAGTCATAATTCTTGCGCATTTTGATTAGCTGTTCCAAAAGTGTTATTACAAAGCTTTTTATCAATTCTTCAAATTTCGAATCGCTGCAAAAACCATCAGTGATCGACCATGAAAACTACTTGCTCAATTCCATGGACCACCCAAGAGTTCATTTAAGTTTGGGCTCTAGAATGTTTACAACTCAAAACAGTGTGACAAATATCAATGTTACTCATGCCGTTGTTCTGTTCCAGCAACGGGTAACCAAACAGCAAGCACTCACATTGCCACTTCAGGATAATTTAGAGTTCAATTAACCAACATGCTTGTGGGATGATGCCCGAGAACCCACAGAAACACACTCAAGCACAGGGAGACCAGTAAACATTACACAGGAATGCCCCCAACCTGAGAATTGTGAATCTAACTAATCATCCAAAAGCTGCATCTCATTGTCTTAAAATTCTATTCAAAATATAAAGGAATAAAATCCCTGTTTCAGTGATGTCGTCTGCCACACAACTGTATTCATAATGCCGGTCATTATAGTGTTTGGTAGAGGGAAAAACGTTTTTTAGGTGGTCTTTAGAGTAAAAAAAGTTTTAGACCCACCGTACTAGAACATAAATCAGTTTCATATTCTGATTGGGGCTGCCAACATAACTCAGCATATAATGCAAAGGTGTCAAAGTCAATGTGTCAGATCCAGCCCCTTTGAATTAGCCTCCGGAAGCAAATCATATGTGTGAACTAGCTAAAATCTGTAACAAAATGTCAAATAATCTTGTGTAAAAAATGTTGAACATTTGCTACCCTGTTTACATTCGCTCACTTGTACTCTTTGGCGTTCGACTCAGCATGATTCCGTCTTGATATTGGCTTTACTCCCTGGTGCTTTGTACTCTTTGTGACTGCTTTATTTTTCCCGTATAGGATATGTGTCCATGTGAGGGGCTTTGCTACAGCTTCAGTTGTTGTCAAAGCAATACAGTATATAAATCAATATGTATTGTATTTGAACAATAATTCACAAACTATTATAATCGATTTGTCTGATTTAAAAATGCGTAATCAATTAATTGTGTAAAAGTCATCATTTTGTGGTTTCACTGTCATAACGGCACTCCGAGTGGAAGGCGTAACTCAAATTTGCCCCGTGACTGAAACGACTTTGACACATCTTTTGAACCGCGACACCAACGGTTCAGATAAAAAATAAAATAAAAACAAACAAGCAAAAACATACTTTATTGACTTATCATATCTGTCTGCTTGTTGCTTCCCTCTGTATCACATTATTATCCACCCGGCCAGCCAGAAGCCATGATTTGCATCAGATGGCGAGTGGACCCATTACATCTCATTATATCGGCCACACGACCATGTACAGAAGCGGTAAGACTCGAAGATAAAGATGTTAATAATGTAAGTGCATAATATGATGAAGGGACGAAATATTCGTTTTGAATCGGGTCGGGGTATTCAAGGGGTGTGCAGAGGAGCTCCTCTTACCGTGTCGGGCGGCCAAACTGAAGGAACAGGAGGCGTTGAGGAGGAGGCATATTGCCACCCATAGCCAACAACGCTTCATGGTCCAGCCGAGATTCACTGGAGTGAAGAGGGAAGGAGCTGCTGACGTTGTAGCCCGGTCTAGCAGCTGTCCATTGTCGAGAAGCCGCTCCAGGCTGCAGCTCGCCAGCCCTACCGTCGTTTCTGCTGCTGGGATGGAGGCATCCAGGCAAAGGGGGCGACGTGTGCGGATCACCACCAAGAGGGGGCGCCAAACAACACAAGATACACGGGAAGTCATTTTCATTCTCAGGGTGATCGCCGTGATTTTTTGTGATTGTGGCTGCCAACATAGCTTTAATAATGATAGTTTCCAGAGTAAGCATCCACCCGTTTTCTAATATATTTATTACCACCGGGGTCTCGGGTATGTATGTCTCAATTAACTTAATTAGTATATGTGGTTCATATATGTGTGATAGAAGGGTTTCATCTAGGATGAAAGGAAAAGTGTATAAAACGGTGGTGAGACCAGCCAGTTTGGACTGGAGACAGTGCCATTGAAGAAAAGACAGGAAGCGAGCTGGAGGTAGCAGAGTTGAAGATGCTGAGGTTTTCTTTGGGAGTGACCAGATTGGATAGGAGCAGGAATGAGTACATTAGAGGGACAACTCATATTAGAGGCTTTGGAGAGAAAGTCAGAGAGGCCAGACTGAGATGGTTTGGACATGTCCAGAGGAGAGAGAGTGACTATATCGAGAGAAGGATGCTGAGCCTTGAACTACCAGGCAGGAGACCGAGAGGAAGACCGAAGAGGAGGTTTATGGATGTGGTCCAAGAGGACATGAAGGTAGCTGGTGGGAAGAAAAGAGGATGCACAAAACCGGGTTAGATGGAGGACATCGATTCGCTGTGGCGACCCCTGAAGGGAAAAGCCGAAAGGAAAAGAGGAAGAGGAGGAGTATATGTGGTTCACATAATTCGCACAAGTAGGGTGAATTAAACACTGCATATCGGTGTGAATGTGAGTCTGTTTCCAATACAATACATATTGATTTATATCGCACTTTCACAACATCTAAAGCTGTAACAAAGCATCTAACACGGACAACTATCCTATCCAGGAAATCAAGCAGTCACACACAAAAATAGTAGAAAGCACCAGTTAGATTGAAGAAGGGAGAAATGACACCTGAATCAACCAACAGCTTGGGTTATGTGGATTATTCCATGGTGGCCCCAAACATAAAGACCCGGCAGAGATTCCACCCACATTCTGAACTAAACCATGTTGCTGAGTCAAAGCCATGTTAACCACATCTGCCACTGCAGTGTTGAAACATTATTGTATTTCAGATGTAATTTCAGTAGAGGCACTACAATCCTACCACATTCCCCCATCACTAGTGGCTGATAGCAAGTAATTGCAACATCTTTCAAAGTAAAGCAAAATAACTTTAGTTTTTCAATGCCCTTTATTGCAAATATTGTGCAATTTCAGGAGGTTGTAGCAAGTGATGACTTTTCTGTATCAACAAGTACCTTCATATATTGAATTAACTCCAACTCATATTGGTTGTTTGCATCCTCCTGTTACTAATCGACCACCAACGTGCTCCTCACATGGGGAAACAACTCAAAGAAAGCCTGCAGAAAAACAAATACCAGCGGGCACTGTCACAGACATTTCTTGATGTGTAGCAGTGAAAAACAAAACGAAAATGCAAAAAGCCAGAAAACTGCACAAATATCAACTATAAAATGTCACATTTTTAACAATACTTTCTAGACAATAAAATTGCCATTTTTTAGGCATCATATTAACAAATATCATATGTTATTGGTTTGGTGTGTTCCACAAAACGGGAGCTTACCTTATAAAGGGTTGTGCTTTGCAATATGCTGGAAGTACAGCACATTTCCCGGATTGAGTGCATGGCAAGCTGGGGAGCACCAATGTCCACCACCGGCACACCGAGTCCAGCGGCCAGGATAGGCCCGATGGTGGTTCCGCATGTGCTGTCGTTACGGACCATCACATCCTGCATGAGGACGAGCCAGAGGTCACACTGGTCACTGAAATTTAGGTGGGCACCGGACAGAATAGGAAATTTCACTGTGATATCACACAGCTACTGCAGCCCTTTTTGGGATCAAAGATGGCAGCATGACCCTGACAACGTTATGTACTGGATTCAGTTAAGTCCAATCGTACTCAATAATAATGATGATGGATGGTGGTGATGATAATGATACATTTCATTTATAATCACCTTTCAAAACTCTCAAGGACACTTTACAGCCACAGGATATTTAAAATACATTTCGCCTGAAAGTACCAGTTTCCAAACATGAAAAAAGTCCAAAATGGCACCCGAGTAGGCAGCTGTCAGCGATTGCTCTCACGAGCCCTGCCTTTTTGTGCTTTTTTTTTGTTGCTTTTTTTGTCACTGTGTTGTTGTGCCTTGTGTGGAACAGATAAAGATTGTTTTTCAGCATTTTTGGCCATGATATTCATCAAGGAGGAGACTGTGCTGGGCGGTTGCGCCTTTTCAGCAGCACAAATATGCCAGCACAGTTTTTGATTGGGAGGAATGTCGGTGCCATTTGACTGTCATCGCTGGAGAGCTCTGGGGCGAGTGTGCTTTTTTTGCGCCTGTAATGGGTTCCATTTTCACAGCGCCGCTTTGTCCAGTGAAAATGTCGGTGCTGTTGGACAGTCAGCGGCTAGAAGGATGCATGTCTTGAGGAGCCCGCAATGAGAAGAAAGAAGCGTCAGGACAGAGTGCCGATGCGTATGTGGAACTGTCGCGGCTTGGAATTGAAGCGGGTATACGTGGGATCGGAGATGTGAGACAGTCCCTTTTCGTCAATGGATGAGACAGCTTAGTGTTTACTTTCAACATTTAGCTTGTAGCAGACGTGCACATTAAACCATGATGTCCCAGAGCCACTGGTGAAAACGTTGACACACTTTGATCCTCTCCTCTTTCATCTAGAACTGTTTTATACAACAGAGGGTGCAGAAAGTGCTTAAGATTGGATGACTGTCTGTGTCTTTTGTGTTTCGTCACATTATTTAGTTTGTTATTTTGACTTGAAGATGGCGGCCCGAGACTGGCTGCCTTTACAGCTGCTCCTGTATTTGTTTTTCTACTTCTTTCTTTCCTTTCCTAACTTTGCTGCTGTGAATTGTAAATTTTTTCCACTGCAAGACTAATAAAGGCGTATCCAATCTAATCCAAATGGTCTACACCTGGCCTGTATTAACACTTGATCAATCAATCAGTAAAACTGCTGAAGAAGGAATGTCCTCAGGGGCCTATAGCTCAGGAGGAATAAAGAATGTGTCGCTGTTGTATATTTCATTTTAAGCAGCTACATAACGGCTACAATAACAATGACGTTACCTGAAGAGGAACGCCGGCCTTGCTGGCAACCTCTCGGACAACAGCGGCCGTCACGGCGGTGGTGGCATAGCGTTGGTTACTGTTGAACTTGATCACAGGACCCTGAAATAACAAGAGCGCAAATGAAGGTCACAGAAACAATTTAGTTTGAAACTCATTTATTCTAATTTCTCCGTTGTGGGACAAGTGCGCCAAATTTTACGTTTTTCACTTACAATGAATCGCTTGGTTATTTGTGGAGGTTGTCCATGCGAAGAATGTAAATGAACTCTTCAAAAGTGGTGTATTTGAACTCATTCACTGCCATTCTCGAATTTATTCGGTAATTGAAAATATGACGTGGAGCGCCATTTCCGAATTTGTTCAGGTTTTATTTTTGCTGGGACTGCCGATATAGCGCTGGTCAGCTCCCCTGGGCCATGTTTTGTCCCTTCCACGAGAGGGCAGCCTATCCCTATTTTCCATGTTAGTGCTTCATTCCAGCTTCAGCTGTTGTTAAAGGACAACCAACACCATTTTTTTGTTTCCTAACTGACATCAGAAAAACATTTTAGAGCATCTAAAATACCCAAAGCATGCAGGCTGATATTTTTAGTCAAATGCAAAACCAATAAAAATGACTTAAAATGTGCTAAAACTGCAACAAATTGAGCTGAGAATTGGGGATTTACAGAAACTCCCGCCCCCAGTTGGTGACGTCACGTCAAGACCTCTTGCCTTGCTTGAGAATCAAAACAATGGCTTCAGATTCAGAGAAGATGCTTTCTTGTTACTCATCCAGTTATGAATATGATTCAAATAGTTCTGAAGAGGAAAGCATACATGTTTGCAATCGATTAAAGAGTCCTTCCGTCTCATTTTGAGGCGTCAGAACTCCAATGTAGCGTCCCAGAAAATGCACAAGATGGCGCCCAAGCTCCTTTGGAAATGAGCTGATTTGTCTGCTGGGAATGTGTCAACTAGTATCAAATAGTAGTCTTGGTGCAACACACAACGATTCACCATCGCGTTATTTATGTGTTTTCCTTCCAATTTCGCCATCAACACGGATCAACACAAAGTTTTCAGACCAAAGTACCCAAAATGCATTGTGTGTCGCTTTCTCGGTCAGGGGCGGTCCTGACGTGGCGTCTGGAATCGTCACCAAGTTGAAAACAAGACTTCCTGAATATTCAGCGCGAGTCTTATAACGTAAAATAGCTATATGCGGTGGAATCTTTGTAAAATACGCTCAGTAGAAGTCATTTCGAGTGATTTTACAAATTATGGACACAACTTGTCCGGAGGTGTTGGTTGTCCTTTAAAGCGCTATATTAACCAAAATGTATGTATTGCAATGTATTTTGGACAGCCACCATCATTTCAAGCTCATATAACTCCAGACCCATATAATTTAGGAATTAACTCTTTTTTTCCGATTAAAGAAGTGTCTAAGGTTTCTAACGCTGCATTGTTGATGTAGTCCAAAAACCCTGGCCCTGGAGGGGACACATTTTAGCACGTATGGCAGTGAATGAGATACTGTGGGACTTTCTGATGTCAATCAAGAAACAACAATCACTACTGGGATTCATTAATATGTCTTGAAACGCCCTACCTTGTGAAAAGCTGGCCGGTGGTTCTCCTCATGCTTTTCCCTGAGAAGACAAGACATTTCATTAATTCATACAAAAACATGTTTTTTTTGCCTTAGTGGTCTGTGATCTGACTGGTAGTTAGGGTGCACAGCATGAGCCATGTCAGCGCTAATCATGAAGGAGAGTGGCACCGCCTGCTGGAAGGCGGTGGGGTTGGAGGAGGAAGAGGCGAGGCGCCTGAGGATGAGCTCCGTTAAATTGGACTCCGCCCCCTGAGTGCTCTTTGAGCCCACCTATAAAACACGGTCACGAGTCAGAGGTTATGTTGCATTATTTCCCCATAAAGGTTAAAAAACGTTGTGAATTTTCCAAACTGGAAAAGCGTCCGTGGTCATTATTGGGATTAAATGAGGGATTTTGATTTGAAGATTCACTCTTTATAGGACATTTAAATATAGTGGAAGGAAATGCTAATTTTAGGGGGTTGCCGGATAACTAAGTCAATCTGGGAAAATGTACATATAATCATAACAACAACAGAGCAGGCAGACAGAGCAGGAAGACCAGTCAGAGGATCACAAACCTCTTCGTTGTCAAAGAACGTCACCACGCGAATGTTGGGATCTTGGCTCAGCGAGTCTCCCAAGCAGGACTCAATCAGACCCTGACACAAGTCAGTAACAAATGGACCACATCAGAAACTGATCAATAATGATGAGTCAGTAGAACGTAGGTCTGGGAAATATGACTATTCAAGTAGAAATCCTCTCTTAATTATTATTATTATTATTAACACAAATAATAATAATAATAATAATAATAATAATAATTAAAAAAGAAAAGATACAGATTTTAATTTTTTTTCTTTAACTCATTCACTGCCAGACGATGTGCAAAAATGTGTCCAGTCCAGTGCCAGGGTTTTTGTCATTTTCACTCAAATTCCAGGACTCACAGAATATTGAGTTTTAGGACTACATAAACATTCAATGCAGCATAAGAAACCTTAGACTCTCTTCTTTCATCAGAAAAAAAAGAGTTAATTCCTAAA
Source organism: Hippocampus bargibanti (assembly GCF_051943395.1). Classification (NCBI taxonomy): domain Eukaryota; kingdom Metazoa; phylum Chordata; class Actinopteri; order Syngnathiformes; family Syngnathidae; genus Hippocampus; species Hippocampus bargibanti. Next base: position 15,406,848 of record NC_142734.1, read on the forward strand.
TTATATGGGTATGGAGTTATCTGATCTTGAAATGGGGGCAGCTGTACAAAAGGCAAATGCTGTCCCCTCGTGGAAGGGAAAACACATTGCTCAAGGTCTCACCAGCGCCTTATCAGCACCTCCGCAAGAAAAAACAAAACCCGAACAAATTCGGGAATGGCGCTCCACATTGTTGTTTGCCACTTTTCAATTCCCGAATAAATTTGGGAATGGCAGTGAATGAGTTAATATCTGGGGCTTTTCAGATCTTTTTTCTGAACACCCCACCCCCCCTGCCGAGTCCATTTAGCACATTTTTTTCTCATACAAAACACATTGACTCTTCAGCAGTCTTTTTTGAAGAATTGTTTAAGACCATCCACCCCTTTTTTCATTAATAATTGGGCTCACTCAGGGTGGGGGCAGCCCACAGGCCACCAATTTCCGAGATTAGCGTTTATGAGTGAGTCGGACCTGCAGGGCACAGTAGCAGCTGTGGAGGTTGTCCAAGCGAGGAGAATAAATAAACTCTTCATACACACCTCCCAAAGCCTGCACATATAGAACAATATCACAGATGGAGAAAATGTTACAAAATAGCTTCCACATTGACAAGCAATTAATATGTAGTTAGCGGAAAGACGGGCTCACCCCTAGCTGAGTGTCTGCCAGACAGAGCTCAAAGTCGAGCAAGGCTTCCGGCTCAACTTCCAGCTCTGAACACAAAATCTTCACCAGTGCTGGGTGATGCTTGTCTGCCTGAATGGGACACAAAACACGATGAAGTCCAGTGTTGTAATTAGCTTCTGATGTAATTTATGAGTCTGGAGTTATCAGAGTTTGAAATGGCGGCAGTTGTATAAAATACAATACATGCATATTAATTCATACAGCGCTTTAACAACAGATGAAGCTGGAATAAAGTGCTAACATGGACAAAAGGCAAATGCTGCCCCCTTATGGTAGGGGAAAACATTGCCAGTGGTCTGACCAGCGCTTTATCGGCACCCCCACAAGAAAAAAACAAAACCCGAATAAATTCGGGAATGGCAGCAAATTAGTTAATGAGGATTATCTTTTTGTAAGCGGTGGTTTTAAAGCTTTGCCATTGGCATTGTCCGCTTCAGGGGTATGTCACAAAGAGGGTACAGAAAGTGCTGAAGAATGAATGACTCTCTGTATCTTTGTGTTGTCATATTATTTGTTATTTAGTTTAGTTTTTTTTTACTATGTTACTTCCGGGTTGGGTGAACGCTGGCGCGTGTGGCTACCGCCGCTCACCCGCAGAAAAAATATCCTGTGACTTTATAGTGTCCTTGAGAGTTTTGAAAGGCGCTTATAAATGAAATGTATTATTATTATTATTATTATCAGGCTGTAACAAGTGCACTCAATATGATATGTCGGTGCCATCTTCACCATGCTGGCAGCGTTAACGGCATCCCCTGATGAAGCGCTGCCTGTCTCCAGCTCTTCCTGGATGGCGGTGGCCAAAATGGGCACACTGAGAGAAAAAGCATTGTGTGAAAAAAACCTCTTCATGGAAATACACAATACAGTGACAAAAATAAACTTAACAAACAAAAACTGTGAGATTTGGTATGTTACAATGCTCATGCCGAAGAAAAACTTCACTTAATAGTTTGGCTTCCTGTTACAACAGGTATTTTGATGGATGGATATTGCAAAAATAACACACGAGGCGACCTGAGACTTTAAGCTCGGGAAAGTACAATTATGGATATCTTTCAAAGTTACTAACAGGTGGTTCTCCTTGTTGGGGCCAAAGGAGTCGTTAATGTCCCTTTGTAGGTGGATGGCCAGGTGAGGAATCCTGAGCAGGGGTCGTGGGACGTGCACCAGGCGATGGAGAAGTCTGCCATCTCTCTGCATGACCACACACATGTACAGCAACATCTCAAATCCCCAAGCACAATATGAGATTTTACGTGGGTTGCAAAACTCTGGGAATTTTCGAGGCTGAACCCTTTCATGAGAATTCATGAGAATTAACAGGATGACTTCTTCGAGCTTTGTGTGTTTTTTTATTTTTTGTGCGCTTTTGTGTTGCAGGACAAAATTTGGTTACAGGCAGTGAGTTTTCGAGCTCTCTGACTTTCTCTCCAAACCATTGCTGGTGTGCAATAGAAAAAAATGCAACAATTCATACTCAGCATGAGACTCTTTTTTTTTTTTTACTGATGTGTGGTTTCCTGTTTTACGTTCAAACTGTATTTATGTGTCACACTTTTCTTCTGCTTTTTTTTAACATGACTGTAATGTCCTCACATTCGGGTATACCGAGCTACAATATTCGGTTTTGTATGGCTGACTGCTGATGACTTAACAAATTGTTGATATTTAGAATGTGATATATTTTATCCGCATGGAAAGTTTCCAGTTTGGGATATTTCTGACACTCTCTCTCGTAACTTGCTAGATAAATTTGCAAGAAGCTTTCTGGAAAAATTCCCAGCACTTTGCACATCTAGAATCTGTTGAGATTACCTTAACAATGACACGGCCCGCAATGGTTAGGTCACGGTCAAACCAGGTGTTCCAGATGCCTCCGCCATAGCATTCCACGCCCACCTGAAGACAACCTTGCTTTGTCCTCTTGGACCTTGGTTTCACCTAAAAAAACGTGTCGGTTGAGTGTGCTTTATACATCATAAATGTGTTGACTTCTCACTCTGAGACACGGGCTGTCTGTGTGGGCTCCAATCATGGAGAAGCCATTTCCCGGAGAGTAACACCCCCCGACTGCAAAGGCTATGACACTGGAGAAGTTCCGGGTCACAAAGTACTACAAAATACACATGATATTCACTCTTAGAAGCTATTATTACCATGACCGCACATGTGCAGGCAACCTTACTTTGTTGGACCTCTGGATGTCCCATTTGTCCTTCTCCTTCAGTTCGACAAATCCTGCCTCCAGGAGACGCTTTCGGCATTCTTCCACCACTGAAGACAACAGACTTGTTTCTTTGTGTTTGCATGGGTTTCGTAATTACTACGATATCACTTCTGAGTATGATTATATGATTTATATTATAGGCGATAGAAGCTAAAGTACAAAAGTGAGAGACGATGAAAGATCCCTGTTATCTTATCTCAAATATGTAGTTTGACCTGTGCTTAAGTCAATTGGTGGATGTCATCCACAAGATTCAAGTTATTCGAGAGTTGTGCCTCTCAACTAGTGTGCTGTTATTTGCAATGTTACAAGTGACTGACATCTATGTGGAATTAAAAAAAGGGATGCAGAACGAATCAATTCTATGTTTACAAAAAACATACATGACCTATTCCACCATACACAAGCTCCAATCGTGTCATTTGAATTGAAATTTTATATTTGAAACACCCTAACTATTTTAATGCGATGACTTCAAAAATCTTTCAGAAGCCTGGTCGTATGACCTTACTGTAGACATTTTTAAGGATACGTTGTTGTCTGCCACTTGGAAAAAAGTTCCCAGAGAAGCAGAGGAAACAAAATAGTCAATGTATGTTAAGAATCACGTACACTGCTTGACTCAAATAGCATTGTGGCTTTGGACCTTTTTATATTTTTTTAAGGGCAAGATCACACAAAAACATTCTCACAAACACACACACACACACACACACACACACACACACACACACACACACACACACACACGCACACACACACACGCACGCACGCACGCGCGCGCGCGCACACACACACACACACACACACACACACACACACACACACACACACACACACACACATACATAACCCTTCAATCAATGTTCGAAATTGTTGGCATGCTGCGCCATAGGCCGTTTTGGGGAAGTCTCATAATACTAAAGATACTAAAGATACTAAAGATCATCATTGATTAGTGTGATTATGACTTACAGCAAATAACGTATTGTAACGTCTGGTGCTTGTAATGTTTGGGGGCTGGACGCCGAAAGGCATGACAGTATATTTGCTCATTTAGTTACGCCAGTAAAGTCTAGTGGAAGACTGAGCAACTATATATGTATATTCAATTGTATAACCTATGGCACATACATAACCCATGTTTTGCAAGACTTCTTTTTAAGAAAAAAAAAAATAACAAAAAAAGAAATGTGTCCACATGGGGGTGAATGTCAAGATCGACAGATGTACAATCTCAGAAGAACTATTTTGAATACACTTGAATGACAATTCATCAGATCTTACCGTGATACGGAGACACGCCTTTGTTGACGAACTGTAAAAACTCTTTAGCTGCTGACTGCACGGCCTCCTTGGAACTCTTCATGATTACAGACTGTGAGAGAAAAAGGGCAAAGACAACTGGTAAACATGAGAAGATACTTTAGATAGGTCAAGCCTAGGTCCAACAATGGATCAATAATTGTTTTCTGACCATTGTTAGTAAACCTACACGCCACTACGACCAAGTGTTGTTGTTTTAATTTAAATCGAGGTTGTAATCTCTGACAAATCACCACTGGCGCATCCCACACTAAAGAATCATTTAAAAAGATCTCACCTGCATGAGTTGGACTTTGAAGCGGTACGAAAACCAGTCAATTGACGCCAACCGCAACGGAGGAAGCAGATTCGTTGACGAAAAACAGAATCGCAGCTGAGAGAAATGGTATGGTGGCAGCGACATCTAGCGCTCGGGAGGTGTTAAAACTTCCAAAAAAGAAATAATCTTTTCCTTTCGGCTTTTCCTTCAAGGGGTCGCCACAACAAATCAGTGTCCTCCATATTAAGAGGTTTGATGTTTTGTTTTGTTTGGCCAAGCTTTTACATCGGATGCCCTTCCTGACACAACCCTCTGTATTTATCCGGGCTTGGGACCGGCACAAGAAGACATATGTCCCTTTGTGGCTACAGAACAAGCAACATTACACACGTGTGTGTGCCGATTACAATTTTGTAATCGGCACAGCAACATTCAAAAAAGCAAAAACTATACTCACCATTTACTGCAATTCCCAAATTTATTCCGGTGCCGATAAAGTGTTGGTCAGACCTCTGGCATTTTTTTCCCTCCCACAAGGGTAGAATTTGCCTTTCGTATAGCCGCCCCAATTTCAGACAACTCCAGACCCATATGATAGAATACGTGACACAAATTTCTAGTGTTATTATGAGGTTTAAAAACTTGTGGGGGCTGGTTGATTTTGGTATGACTTAACTTTTGCTCAGACGTGGGCCGCCAGGGCCTGCAAGGCCTTCTTTTCTGGCCGAAAAATATCTGAATCACATACTAACGTGAATTATAATTTGCCCATGAATTATTTTTAAATCATTACAAATTATCTTTAGTTGCTTTTTCCCAGTTGTGACGCTTCCAGATGTGCGTTTTTGTATTTAAGCATTTAACCAATCACATTTCAGCCAATTTGTTACCAAGTACAGAAATCTACCTGGATGCCTTCACAATCAGTTCTGCGGGCCCTAGAGAATAAAAATCAATGTTGCTTCAACCACTCAGAATTGGAGTTGGCAACTGAAGGCCTGCTGGAAGGGGCTCGGAACGCCAGAGTTTTCGCAAACTATGATTGGCTAGTCACTAGTCAATCATAGTATCACGAACCGTGAGTGAAGAGCACACTGGCCAGAGATAGCACACTGTACGTATCTGGAGTAGCTGCATAAGATAATATATTGTTTTCTTGATTAAATAGTGGTTTTGTCAACACACAGTAGCTGGGGGGGAAAAGAAATGGATTTGGTTGCAAATATACTGTTATTATTTTTAAATATTTTGTTTCTGCAAATTCGGCTTACATTAGCTAGATGGATATCTATTAGCTATCTATCCGGCTAGCTAGCGAGCTAATAGCTGGGTATCTATAGGCTGTCTAGCTGGCTGGCTGTCTATTAGCTATCTATCCAGCTGGCTATCTATCTGTGGATATCTGGTAGCTAACTAGTTGGCTGGCTATCTATTGACTATCTAGCTGGCTGGCTGGCTATCTGTTAGCTATCTATTCGGCTGGCTATCTATCTATTAACAAGCTGGCTGGTTAGCTGGATATCTATTAGCTATCTATTAGCTGGCTGGCTAGTTTGCTGGATATCTATTAGCTATCTATTAGCTACCTGGCTGTCTATCTATTAGTTATCTGGTAGCTGGCTAGGTAGCTAGCTAGTTTTCTATCTATTCAAGTTATTTCCGGGTTGAGAAGACGCTGGCGCATGTGGCTGCCACTGCTCACCCACAGAAAAACGGATCCTGTGACTGTAAAGTGACCTTGAGAGTTTTGAAAGGCGCTTACAAATGAAATGTATTATTATTATTATTATTATTATAAAGCCATTTTCAAGATGGACTTTTCAAGAATAGATGGACATTGTTCAGGTTGGACAGCTCTGAAGCTAGCAAAAATACCAAATAATATTGCAATTTTATGAGGCTGTCATGAATCCACACATTAGTGGAAAAACATTCGGTCAGTTTAATGACAGTATTTCTTCAGGTTCTTCAATTACCAGTTGGTCCTGGTCAACAATACCCTCGAGTGCAGAGGTCCCCAACTCCCGGGCCGCGGACCGGTACTGGTCCGTGGGTCATTTGGTACCGGGCCGCGCAGAAAGAATATATAATTTACATAGTAATTTCCGTTTTATTTATTATCTGAGTCCGAACTATGTTTTATTTTGAAAAATGAAAAGTCACCGCTTGCAACGCATTTCCGTGACAAGGAATGGGTCGCAAAGCTCGCTTAATTATATTCAACCTGCTCAATGAACTCAATCTGTCACTTCAGGGGAAAATGACAACTGTCTTCAAGTTGGCTAATAAAGCCAAACTGGATTTGTGGGGACGGCGCGTGGATAGCAGTGTATTTGACATGTTTCAAACATCGGTGGGGTTTTTGCAAGAGACTGAGCCTGAGCCTTCATTCCCCCAGCTGATGCATGAGCATCTGTCTTTGCTTTTAAAAGAGTTCGAGCGCTTCTTCCCAGCCACAAAAAAACTTCCAAGGAATGGATCCGCAACCCATTTGTCAACAAACCAGGTGAATCCAGCATGCCTGTGCAAGAGGAAGAACAACTGCTGGAGTTCGCAAATGATGGCGGACTTAAAAGTATGTTTGGGATAACACCTCTGCCGGTGTTCTGGATTAAAGTGATGGCAGAATACCGCCACAACAGCACTGAAAACCCTGTTGCCGTTTCCGACATCTTATTTGTGTGAAGTGAGGTTTTCTGCAGTGACATCAATCAAAACAAAACTATGGAGTAGACTGGACATAAGCAAGACACTTGGGGTGTCATTGTCTCCCATTATCCCAAGATGGGACCGTCTCGTTGCAGAGAAACAAGCTCAGGGGTCCCACTGATTCAGTTGTAGTGAGTTGTATTTTTCATTCATTGTACAGTGGGGCTTCGGTTTACGAACACCTTGCCTTACGAACTTTTCGGTTTACGAACGTTACTTTTATGAAAATTAAACCTTGGCATACGCACTATTTTCGCGATACACCCCCCCCACCACCACCACCACCACGGTTGGCGGAGTAATCTTCGGCGGAAAAACACAAAAGCACACGACCGACCAGCCGGCCTACTTTTCCACACCCCCTTTCTATGAGTGCACACGTCGATCGTCTTCAACGATACTTTTGCCGTTATGGGACCGAAAAAGATGCCACGACAGGCTCGTGTTCATCCGAAGAAGACACAAAAAAAATAACAGTCGAGGAGAAGAAGGAAATCATTGAGAAACACGAACGAGGTGTGCGTTTGTGGCGTCACATGTGCGCATGTTCTGCCTTCTTTGGGTGCGACATTTCCCTCCCCTGATGCCTCAAAATGACACAGAATAAATTCTTTAATCGATTGCAAACATGTATGCTTTCTTCTTCAGAACTATTTGAATCATATTCAAAACTGGATGAGTAACAAGAAAGCATATTCTCCGAATCTGAAGCCATTGTTTTGATACTCGAGCAAGGCAAGACGTCTTGCCGTGACACCACGAATATGGGGGCGGGGCCTTCTGAAACTGGCCACTTCCCGTTTGAAATTGAAGTACTTTTTAGACACCTTAAAGGACAACCGACGTCACTGTTTTGTTTTTTAACTGACATCAGAAAAACGTTTTATAGCATGTAAAATACCAAAAACACGCAGTATATTTTTATTCAAATACAAAACACCAATAAAAATGACTTAAAGTGTCCAAAATCTGCAAAAAATGGAGCTGCGAATTGGGCATTTTCAGAAAGTCCCGCCCCCAGTTCGTGACGTCACGCCAAGACGTCTTGCATTGCTGGAGAATCAAACCAATGGCTTCAGATTTGAATGTGCCCGTTTCCACAGGCTGATAAATTCCTTCCATGGAGCTTGGACTCCCTCTGCTGGCGGCTTTTGGATGTAACACACGGTTTTCAAACCAAAACAGTACAGCAAAATACATTGACGTGATGGAAAGATGCTACAATGCGTCTTTTTTACGGTCAGGAGGCGGTCCTTTTCTGACTTCACGTAAGGACTCGTCACCAACTCATAAACAAGACTTCCTGAATGTTCAGCGCGAGTCTTAAAACGTAAAATATAGCTATATGCGATGGAATCTTATTAAAATAGCCCAGTAGAAGTCATTTGAAGCCATTTTACAAATTATGGACACAACTTGTCCAGAGACGTTGGTTGTCCTTTAAGTCATTTTGATTGGTGTTTTGCATTTGACTAAAAATATCATACTGCGCGTTTTCGGTATTTTAGATGCTATAAAACGTTTTTTCTGATGTCAGTTAGGAAACAAAAAAGTTACGTCGGTTGTCCTTCGATGAGAAGGTTTCTTCAGCCGTCATTTGTACAAAAGTGAAGGTTTCGGACGTTTCACCTCCTATCCAAGAGGCTTCGTCAGAGAACTAAAGTCTGACTGGTCGTATCGGCCCTATTTATATATCCCTAATGTCCAGACCTGGTGGCGCCGGACACAGCTATGATAGGTCCCTACTCTCAGGTTGGGGGGGCAGAGGACCCCTCCCTGTGGCCCCACTGATTGTTCCTACATTCCTGACTAACGACTGGCCTATTACCCCCACTCCCACCGGTATCACCTCATCAGCATAACGACCCTCATCAGCATTACGAAAGTTGCCTAACCTGTTTTGCCTAAGCAGGCTATTGTATGAGCGATCCAAATTGAACCTCTATGCATTAAAATATCAGCTCTTCTCAGTAGTGCCAAACTTCCTCCGTCCAACATAACATTAGAAGAGAGAAAGGCGTTAACTACTCTACAAAAAGACAAAAATATTACTATTTTGCCAGCAGACAAGGGCAGATGCACAGTGCTTCTCAACACATTGGATTATGAAGACAAAATAAATAGGTTAATCAGTGATTCTAACACGTATGAGCAACTAAAAAGGGACCCTTCCAATAGATACAAGAAAGAAATCATTGACTGTCTCCAAAAGTTAGAGAAAGGAAAACATATAGACAAACAGATGTATTTTAGATTATACCCGGGAGAGGCCACGCCATGTATCTATGGCCTGCCAAAAATACAGAAAGAAGGGTTCCCCCTCAGACCCATTGTTTGTAGCATTGACTCCTCTACATACAATGTAGCCAAATATTTAAAAACTATTTTAGCTCCGTTGGTTGGTAACACAGAATATCACGTAGAGAACACCACAGGGTTTGTAGAGAGGATCAAAGACCTCATATTGGAACCTGAGGAAACTTTGGCATCATACGATGTGACTTCTCTCTTTACATCTGTCCCAACCCCAGCAGCAGTCTCAGTGGTGAGGACGAGGCTGCTGGCGGATGTTTCTCTGCATGAAAGAACCAAACTTAAACCGGATCACATCTGCCAATTATTAGAAATCTGCCTTAATACTACGTATTTTCAATTTCGGGAAAATTTTTATACACAAATTCATGGTTGTGCTATGGGCTCACCAGTTTCACCCAAAGTGGCTAATCTTTACATGGAAGAGATGGAGAAACAGGCCCTCACATCCTTCCCAGGGACAAAACCTAGACAGTGGTTTAGATATGTGGACGATACTTTTGTCATAATTAAGAAACAAGAAATTCAATCCTTCACAGATCACCTCAACTCTGTAGACATCAACATTAAATTTACTCGTGAGGACATTCAAGAGAACCAACTAGCCTTCTTGGATTGTAAAGTAATTATAAAAGAGGACAGAGCGCTAAAAACAGAAGTCTTTAGGAAGGCTACGCACACTGACCAATACTTACTTTTTGACTCTAACCACCCTTTACAACATAAACTAGGAGTTATCAGAACCCTCCAGCATAGGGCTAAACTAATACCAACTAGCACTGAAGGTAGAGAAAAGGAGTCAAAACATATCAGGAGAGCACTCACTAACTGTGGGTACCCTCAGTGGTCATTCAACAAATGTCAGAAAGAAAGAATAGGGAATGAAACCAATAATTCTCAAGATACAAAAAGGAGAGGAGTAGCAGTACCGTACATTGCAGGAGTTTCTGAAAAATTAGAAAGAGACCTTTGGCAACATAAAATTCCCACTTATTTCAAACCGATAAACACGTTAAGGCAAAAATTAGTGCATCCAAAAGATAGGCTGCCAAATGAAAAACAAAGTAATGTAGTTTATTCCATACATTGTAAGAATGAAAATTGTAAAGAGCAGTACATTGGGAAGACTCAACAAATTCTCAAAAAAAAAAAGACTATCAACATCGCAGGGATAATATAAGTGGACCTCAATTGGCAGTACATTTGCACCTAAAAGCTAGCAACCACTCATTTGACGACAATGAGGTTAAAATCTTAGCGAAAGAACATAGATGGTTTGAAAGGGGGGTAAAAGAAGCGATTCTTATAAAACAACAAAATCCTTCATTAAACCGGTCTGGTGGGGTGAGGTTCAATTTGGATCGCTCATACAATAGCCTGCTTAGGCAAAACAGGTTAGGCAACTTTCGTAATGCTGATGAGGGTCGTTATGCTGATGAGGTGATACCGGTGGGAGTGGGGGTAATAGGCCAGTCGTTAGTCAGGAATGTAGGAACAATCAGTGGGGCCACAGGGAGGGGTCCTCTGCCCCCCCAACCTGAGAGTAGGGACCTATCATAGCTGTGTCCGGCGCCACCAGGTCTGGACATTAGGGATATATAAATAGGGCCGATACGACCAGTCAGACTTCAGTTCGCTGACGAAGCCTCTTGGATAGGAGGCGAAACGTCCGAAACCTTCACTTTTGTACAGATGACGGCTGAAGAAACCCTCTCATCGATGGACCACTCCTGTACGACTGAGAGCTTACACAGACGTCGGTTGTCCTTGTTGACGTGCAGTTGTGACACTAACAAAATAGGTTGGCTTTGTCATTGACCTGGGCCAATGACGGTCTCCCACCTTGGGTTGCCTCCCGCACCAATGCGATGAATGATTGTAGCACTGAAAGGCATTTAAGAGATAGATCCTCATCAAGCCACACATACTGAGACAAGCTGAAGCATGAAAAAGGGTTGAAACAAGTCACGGTTGCTGTGATATTTTTGCCAGCATCTTTACAAGTAGTCTGCAAAAATATGGTGTTCATGCATTCATTTATCACATCAAAAAATCTGATAAAAATCAGAATGGCAGCCTTGGTCACACGCTCCCTAGTATTGTTCCTGGTTTTGTCATTTTCATTTGTTTTTTTGCGAGGGAAGAGTTACTGAGCATTGGGGAATCCACTCTTGGACTATTTTCACCGATGCAACAAAATCCACAAGGTTTTTCGGGGCTGATTGCGAGCGGCGCAGCAGCTATGTACGGAGCTTTGAGACGACGGAGGAGGGGAAAGCGAGCTGACGTGCTCGACAAGTTACGGCAGCGTGGATATCAAACATCGCTCCCATCGATCCATCTCGATAATCTACGCTCACTACCAAACAAGATGGACAAAATTCTTCTCCTCACAAAAAACAATAAAACATTTGCACGTTCTGCTACGCTCGGTGTTGGATTATTTTTTTATCGTTCGCCCTTGGTTCATTGCTTTGACGGGTGTAGATGGAGATCGATGGTTAAATCATCAGGGAGCCAGGTCTTGAACAGAAAGTTGATTTAATTGGGAGAGCACGGGGCATCGCGGTGTGGACGGAGGAGCGAGCATGGAGAGAGAGAGAGAGACGAACGGGCTGCAGGAGTATTTATGCGGCGCATAGTAATGACGCGACAGGATGTGACGTAATGAAAATGCGACATCGTGTAAAGGAAGGCAAGATATGACGTATGAGGAAGTTCAAAATGTAAACAAAGACTATAGAGCGATGTTTAGAGATGTTTGTATGGCGAATTACCCTAACACTCTGCTTCACTGAGACCACGAACTGCACGTGAGACAGCTCTTCAAGCAGCAGAAGATCAAGAAAGCTGCGGGACCTGGCAGAGTGTCCCCCTCCTGCCTGAAAGTCTGCGCTGACCAGCTGGCTCCGGTCTTCACACGAATCTTCAACAGATCCCTGGAGCAGTGTGAAGTCCCATCCTGCTTCAAACAGTCTACCATCGTCCCAGTTCCAAAGAAACCAGCACCATCGGGATTGAACGACTATAGACCTGTTGCTCTGAAGTCTGTGAATATGAAGTCCTTTGAAAGCCTCATGCTGAACCACCTAAAGAACATCACCGGATCTCTCCTGGATCTTCTTCAGTTTGCCTACCGGGCAAACAGGTCTGTGGAGGATGCAGTCAACATCGGGCTGCACCACATCCTCGAGCACCTCGACAACACAGGAGCCTACGCAAGGATCCTGTTTGTGGACTACAGCTCTGCGTTCAATACCATCATCCCAGAACTCCTCATCCCCAAACTTCGCCAGCTTGGTGTGTCCCCCACGATCTGCTAGTGGATCCTCAGCTTCCTGACAGGATGGACACAACAGGTCAGACTGGGAAAAATATCATCCTAAACACGAACCACGAGCACTGGAGCCCCGCAGGGATGTGTCCTCTCTCCATTGCTCTTCTCTCTCTACACGAACGACTGCACCTCAACGCACTCAGCTGTCAAATTCATAAAGTTCGCAGACAACACCCCGGTCATCGGTGTCATCAAAGACGGCTACGAGTCTACGTACCGACAACAAGTGGAGCAGCTGGAGCTCTGGTGCAGCCTTCACAACCTAGAGGTGAACACGCTCAATACAGTAGAGATGATCGTGGACTTCAGGAAACATCCATCACCACAGCTGCCTCTCACACTATCCAACTGCCTCGTGTCAACCGTTGAGACCTTCAAGTTCCTGGGAATCACAGTCTCCCAGGCCATGAAGTGGGATGTCAACACCAACTCCATGCTGAGAAAGGCCCAACAGAAGGATGTACTTCCCGAGGCTGCTAAAGAAGCATGGCCTGCCACAGGAGGTGCCACAACATTTCTACACGGCTGTCATCGAATCCATCCTGTGTTCTTCCATCACCGTTTGGTTTGGGGCCACCACAAAAATGGTCAAAATCCGACTTCAATGGACAGTTAGGACGGCGGAAAAAAATCATTGGCACTGCCCTACCCACTCTCGAGTACTCGCACACTGCAAGAATCCAAACAAGGGCGCGGAAAATCCTACATGACCCTCCGCACCCTGCCCACCACCTTTTCCAGCTGCTCCCCTCAGGCAGGCGCTACTGATCCATGCGCACCAAATCCAGCAGACATTTAAACAGCTTCTTCCCCCAAGCCATTAACTCTTTAAAAAGTAAAATAAATAGAACTGTATAGTGCCTCTTTGCAATTTTTTTATTATTATGCTAGTGCAGCGTGTTCGACCGGAAACAAATTCCTTGTGTGTTCTACATAGTTGGCAATCAAGATGATTCTCATTCTGATAATCCACCTCCCGGGTCTCTTATTGGCATCCCAAATGTAATTAACAAATTATGGTTTTCAAAATGCAAAAGTTCTATGAAAGCAAGTGTTCATTTTTGTTTTGGTACAATTAATGTTCGCTGTGGTCATTCAATACCTTTGGATGATTTTTTTCCATGTGCCAAAGTTATCACCTGACTGGGATGAGTGCACCAATAAAAGAAAAGGGCTGTTTGATTCTCTCCTGTCTCTTGAAATGCTCTTTGAGTTGTGCGGACGATCAGCAAGTCAGTACATTATACAGTACGAACAAGAGTTGTCAAACATTGAGAGGAAAACAATCACGGATAAAACAAGTAACAGTCAAGGGATGTGATCCACATCACCCGAATTTATTATCAATGTGTTTGTGCATATAGCAATGTTTTTTATCTACATATTTCTACATATACAGACAAATTAGAGAACACGTTATCAAGATTAGACAGATTTGAGGAGATTAAAGTGAGTGTATGGGCAGTGGCAAGGTTGCGTCAGAACATGTGAGCAACACATAACGTGCTTGTTTCCTAGAAAACAAAATGTTGGTGAAGGATAACTTGAGTACAGACAGAGGTTTTTGGATTCTAAAGGAAGCCACTAAGGAAGCTTTGTGATTAAAATTAACTAAAGAGGACCATATTTCACACAGTAAATTTTTATGAGATTATCATGGGTTTAGTATAGAAACAGTAATTCTCACTCCATCGGGTTGGTAACGTTCCACAACCCTCACAAAAGTTTTGAAACTCTCGATATTAGAAATACCAGAATTAAATACACTTTTGGGTAGATTTCTTTACAGCATTTATGGTACTTGACTTTTTAAAGTTCTTTAAACACTTAAAATAATAGAAATATGTTTAATTACATAATGTATTGCGAGAGAGAGAGAGAGAGAGAGAGAGAGAGAGAGAGAGAGAGAGAGAGAGAGAGAGAGAGAGAGAGAGAGAGAGAGAGAGAGAGAGAGAGAGAGAGAGAGAGAGAGAGAGAGAGAAAGAGAGAGAGAGAGAGAGAGAGAGAGAGAGAGAGAGAGCGAGATCAATGGATAACACAAAAACATTGTACAGTGTATCAATCCCTCAACATGTTTACAGTAAACAAATGCTGTTTCTTTTTCCAAGCAAATTTATAATCTCACTATATAAATCAATCATCATGCCCATAGCTGTACATTATAAAATTAAACAAGAACCCTCACTTTCGCTTGGGATAAAAATCAGGGTTGAAAGAGACTGACATTCAGTAACACTGGTCAACAGCAAATTTGAATCAGAGATGGCTTTGGGTTCCAAATGTTTTTGACGCTGATTTAAAAAAAAAAAGACTTTCATTTTTTCCTAGACCATCGGGTATTTCAAATATGAATGTTTTGTTTTTATGTTTGACTGAGAAAGTATAAAAGCCGGCGCAATATTTCCCTGTACATTTTATTTTATAGCTGTGATGTTGAAAATCTCCAGTTCCAAACAATTAATTCATAAATATCTTAATATCTATCAATATATTACATATTATTATTGTTAGAATCTGATGATAGAAAAAAACAAGTGCAAATTTGGAATAAATAATAAAACTAATAATTTGGACCAAATTACTTGCATCGTGTAGAAACGATTACTTGCATATATCAAAAAAAACTATTTCACTTGTGTCATTTTCAAGACAATCTGGACTGTGATGAAATACAGCACGTTCTGTTTCATTTTTCTTCTTTCATATGCACACTATATCATTCAAAATAAATGTACTGCTATCTTGTGGTCAACTAACGAGAGTTAGACCTAAATATATAATGTTTTGAACACTGTACAAAAATATCTGTGAAACTGCGCAACCCGGAAACTGGAACCGGCGAAGGAGCGTGGGGGTGGGAGGAGAGATTACTGAAGAGTACGTTTGGTGACATTTCTATTTTGGTGGTGTGCTGTCAGATTTGTTTGCTGATATAAAATAAGCGTCTTGGCACAATAATGATTGGGAAAAACTGAGCTAGAGCATGTGGCGGTCAAACTTATCTTTGGGGTTGTGTAGGGAGTGAGACAAGGTGGCTCTGAATGCAAGTTGCAACAAAACAGCCAACGCTTCCAGCACGCATGCCGGAAGAGTTGCGGCAGGGTGCCACTATCCATATGGCTTTCTTTCGAGCACTGTTGTCGTCTGAACATGCATGGTCACAGGTTCAGGCAAGTTGAAGACAACAAGCCAAGCCCTGAAGCAAATGTGACCCTGTATATGCACCCAAAAAGCGGCAGTCGACCCCTCCTTGGACTCAGGAGGAGCAAGGCACCCGTTAGAGTAAAAATCAACTTGAAGACAAAATGGTCCAGCACCAAGGGGGGCAAAAGCCCATTTGAAAGATGGCAAATAGAATCCAGTTGGCACTCTGGGCCTGCAGACCGAGGATTACTTGTTGTCTGTTGTGAGGATGCCTGTGCCTGAGGTGTTTCTGCATTCTGATCCCTGAAGCGCTGAAACAGATGTCGACCCATCACATAATAGCTGTGGTGTGTGTGTGTTTGAGAGAAATTTGGGGAGTGATGCATGCCTCAAAATAACACAGGTGTGCAGGTGCAAGTACTGCAAATGCGTGTCTTGACTGGGTCCAGATGATGCGTTAGGCTCGTAGCAAAGGTCCTGTGGCCCCGGCGAAGGGCGCCGTCGAGGGCGGGTCGTAGCCCAAGTCCACTGCGGTGTGCGGACCACCGAGCAGCTGTACTGGGAAAGGCTGGGCCTGCACTTGCCGGTCTCGGAAATTCTGGATGTAGCTCTACAATCACAAGATAGGGGATTTCAAGGACAACCGACGTCACAAAAAAGTGACGTCGGTTGTCCTTTAAAGGACAACCGACGTCACTTTTTTGTTTCCTAACTGACATCAGAAAAACGTTTTATAGCATCTAAAATACCTAAAACACGCAGTATGACATCTTTTCCGAATCTGAAGCCATTGTTTTCTTGTTACACATCCAGTTATGAATATGATTCAAATAGTTCTGAAGAGGAAAGCATACATATTTGCAATCGATTAAAGAATTTATTTGTGCCATTTTGAGGCAACATTGGGGCTAAATCTCTCAACCAAAAAAGAGGCACAAAATGGCAACCTCATGTGGCCACCTCCGTTTCCACAGGCCGGTAAATACCTTATATGGCGCTTGGACGCCCTCTTCTGGCCTTCTGGCGGCTTTTGGGTGCAACACAAGGTCCCCAGACCAAACAAGTACAGCAAAATACATTGACGTGATGGAAGGACCGTTAGAATGCGTCTTTTTTACGGTCCTTTAGTGACGTCACGTACGGACTCGTCACGAACTCAAAAACAAGACTTCCGGAGTATTCAGCGCGAGTCTTAAAACGTAAAATATAGCTATATGCGGTGGAATCTTTGTAAAATACGCTCAGTAGAAGTCATTTAAAGCCATTTTACAAATTATGGACACAACTTGTCTGGAGACGTCGGTTGTCCTTTAAGGCAGGTCACTCTCAGGGCATCATTATACAATGACAATTAGACCGTCGGTTGTCTTTAAGCGATTTTCGTTTATATTATCCTTGCCTTTTGCAAGAGCCTTTTGTTTCTCCTGTTTTATCCTGGAGTCTTTATTTATACTTTGTCAATTAAAAAATCCTTGACTTTTTGATTTATCACACCTCAGGACCATTTGGAATTTTTAATTTGAAACCCCAAGCTAAAAACTGTGAGGCAAATTCGCTAAGGGCTCATGTGAAGTCAGTGTATGGTTCTACTTACTGGTGAGAGGACGTCGGTGTCATAACGACGAATGGGATTTGGTTTGCGGCGATAGGCGTGGTCCTGGTGGAGTTGCTTGGCTTGGTTTTGGTTGGAGGAGGAGCCCAAAGGCTTGTTCTTTTTCTTTTTATGGCGGTAGCGGTCATCCCGTTGTCGAATACGCATCACCTGCATCCGCCTCTGCTGACGACTGATGATGACTGGAGTAGAGGAACGAACGGAGGCTCCGTTAGGTGGTTGAAATGAAAATGAAAAGAAGCTAGCAGCAGAAGCACAAAAGGCATTGTAAAAGACTATTTGGGATCAATTTCAGGGAATGTACACTTTAGACAATATTTAGAGTTATGGCGCATGTATCCTCACCCTTGGTATGCGAGTAGCCTTCAGCAGTCACCTTCCACTGGACCACAACGCCCAAGAGGGTGAGGGCAGGCCACACCCCCAGCACTACCCACGTGAGCCAGCAAACCGGCTTCCCGGGGACGGCTTTCATCCGCTCGTACATGTACAGAACAAGCGCAAAGAGCTCCACGAAGTAGTCCAGCGCGACGGTGATGACGGCCGCGCCGAAAACAGCCGTGGACAGCGTGGTGAAGATGCGTTGCCACTGGAGGGTGAGCACGGCAAAGAGCATGCCCAGGCCGAGCAGCACGCCCAGTGGCACCCAGACAGAGCGTGGCGGGCTGTGGGAAAGCTCCTCCATTCCCACCAGGGTAGCCACGGCCACCAGCAGGCCGAGCAGCAAACCCACCATGAAGAGGCCAACGCTGCGAACCAGCATGGTAACCAGGCCGCACAGTGTGCCGATGCCCAGGCCGATGCCCACCGAGGCCTCCACACTCAGTTGGGTGTCCAACACGCGCTCCTTGTAGCAGAGCATGAAGATGACGACGGAGCCGAACATCAGGCCTGTCAGAAACATCACCGCCTTGAAGCAGCGGTAGCCTGCAGGAGGGTCAACCATAAATGGCTTAGACAGAAACCTCTGAGATGCTGTTCGTGGATGAAACTTGATTCATATATTTGCTGTCAAACAGCACGATTTCAGACCGAGTACACACAGGCATTGCCAGTTTGATGCCAAGGAAAGAAACCCTGTCGTCCCTCACAAAGTCCTTCACAAATTCCCCTAGTGTGCATTAGCAATCTTGTAATTCAATGTAGATTGCCTTGTTTTTGTCACGATTCAGTTTGTGACCAACGGGTGGCGGTGTTGGCCACGCCTACAGCTCCACAGGTGTTGGTCCTTTTAATTAGTGGCAGTTAAAAGGACTCCCAGCATGACTATTCGGTGTCGGGTCACTGTTTGTTTCACCCTGTCTTCACCCTGTCTTTCACCTGTGTTTGTTTCATCTTGTCATGTTTTACTCATGGTTTTGTTTGCTACTTTGGACCTTTCTGTCTGGATGACTTTGTTGTTTGAGATTTTGTTCCTGATGATTTTATTTAATACAATTTGTCAAATACACCCTGCTCCTCCCTCCTTCCTGCATTTTTGGGGTCCACCACAACCCCCACCTTGCAAATCGAGACCGTTATTTGATGACATGCCATATACAGCAGCTTCCTGTGACTTTTTTATCTTCACATCAGTGTTAAAAAACAATACTGTGGTGTGAGCTCAACAAAAGTTTCAACTTACCGAAGAAGCAGTAAATGACACCAAAGAGGCAGCACATGGAGCACACTACGGAGGGAACCACCTTGTAGCGGCCCGCCGAGTCTGTGCATTCGTTCAGCAGCCAAGGTTTCAGCTCCAGTTCAGGGTGAGCCTGCAGTGGTTCCAGGGTAGTGGTCATGATGAGCAAAGAGAGGAATGGAGAACCCAGGAAACAGTGGATGAGAGGCGATCAGATGAGAAGCCAAGGAACGGGGAGACTACGGAGCGCCTCCCGGCTGCGTGCCTTCTTCACCTGTGGATGAAATAGAGCAGGCAAATATATATATCATACAGATTTCTTTTGTCGTTGTTTGTTCATGGATGACACTGTTAATTACATTTTTTTCACAAGTAACTGCATGAGTACCTTCACCAAATTACATGTTTTAAATACCCCCCACCCCAACCTTGATTTTAATATTGCATACTTCCCGTTTGACAATGACTTATCACAACTGACAACACAATGAGACAACTAATCACATTAAAAAACATTGTCACAAAGTATAACGTATTTTTTTTAATCAAGAATGTACCGAGTACAAATACTACCTTGCTTAATTTACGGTAAATGTGCATGGCTAGATTTTGCTGCAGCAGTCAATCGTCATTGTGGTGCACAATGCAACGTTTGGATTGATTCCTACGAGCCACTCGGCCCCTTTCATGAGTCTCACGTACACTTTACAGTCACGGTTTAATGTAAATTTACGTTTTGTAGCGTCACATATGTTGTTAGCCTCTTTTGAATCTTTCTTCTGGGCTGAGGTTCTGTGCATCTATTTTGGAAAATTATATGCAATTGGACGACTTTATAACGCTTGCGAAAGTCCGGAAGAAATAAGCAGGCTTCTGATTGGCTGCCGTGCCGAGTATGCAAATTTCACTGCAGGTTGCCGATGTCTGTGTGCTCGGCGACGGTACACGTGTATTGTTTGCGCGTGAAGGCGAGGGCTTTCAGTGAGGAGTTTGTTGAGCGCGCGGTCAGGACAAACCATCTATGATTTGACGGAATTTAACACAAGTAGGTATTATTGAGCTTGAATATTTCGTTGTGGAATAATATGTTTTGAATGTTGAAAGTGATTCCATTTTTCAATAAATGTTGATTTCTTTAACTTTGCCCCTTCAATGAAAACGTATTAAAACAGACGCAATCTTGATGAATCACAGTGCATATGTTATTTTAATCTATTTCCGTTTCCTCCTCCAAGTATCTGTGAAATAGTATGTAAACGCCATATTCCTTGAGACAAATTTATTAACTGATCAGGGATATTTTTCAGATTTGAAAGACAGTTAATAAATTGGGTTCTTACTGTGCTATTGTCACGGTTTTGCGAGGTGGTGATGGCGGGTTCGGATCCCAAAAAGCAGGCAGGAGGGAGCAGGAGGTTGTTTGACAAATTGTATTAAAATAAAGTCAGCAGGAACAAAATGTAAAACATCAAAATGATCTGAATGGAAAAAATACAAAGTAGCAACAGAAAACCAAGTGTAAAAGTCCGCCAAGGTTAAACAAACACGTACACAATGCATGCTGCAACCAAGCAGCAAACAAACAATGAATCGGCACCGGATGATCGTGCCAGGTGTCCCTTTAAGTGTTATTGATTATAACGACCAGCACCTGCGAGGCTGCCGGCAGGGCTGACGTCGCTACCCGCTGGTCGCCAATTTGATCGGGACGACCAGCACCTGTGCAGGTGCAGGCGGGGCCGACAGCGCCCCCCGTTGGTCGCCAACCAGATCATGACAGTACCCCCCCTTCAAGGGGCTGCTTCCAGAAGTCCCAACAGTCTCCCAAAAGGTCCACTCGCCAGGGAACGGTCGGTGGAGAGGGCAACCGCTGCCTCTCCAGCATACGACGGGCGGCGGCCTGATGGGAACGGGACTCGGCCTGGGGTGGACGAAGACGCGGCACGGATCGTCGTGGGCGTGAGTGCGATCCCTCTCGCACGTTCACGCGACGGCGCATGGCTCTGCGTGGACGTCGAACTGCCAGGCGCAGAATGGCACCCCGTACGGCCGTATGGGACCAGGTCTCGGCCGGACGCCGACGTGGGCGTGAACTGCCCGGCTCCGGGGGAACGAGACCAGTCCAGAGCCGCTCCGGGATCCAGCGGTGAGTGGGGTCTCGGACTGACGTTGACGCGGACGTTGCACGGCTCGTCGTGGATGAGACTCAATTCGTCATGCACGACGACAGCGTGGCTGGACGTGGGCGTGCAATGCCAGTCACCCAGTTTCACCCTGGACGGCCACCTGGAAGGAGGTCTCGGCCGGACGTTTACGTGGACGTTGCGGCTCGTCGAGTGACGCAATTCAAACTCGACGAGGCTTGCGCTAACGTGGACGTAGCATTGCCAGGCACAGGGTGGAAATGAGACGGGTCCGATGTACCTGCGGGATCCGATGGTAGGCCGATTCATTCTGTCACGGTTTTGCGAGGTGGTGATGGGGTTAGACAGTGTCTAAGATGGTGTTTCTGAAACGTTGACCTGGATAACATTGAGAATGAATGCAATAACCCATTCAATGCCAGACGTGCAACAATGTGTGCACTCCAGTGCCAGGGTTTTTGTCATTGTCACTTGAATTCCAGGACCCACCGAATATTGAGTTTTAGGACTGCATAAACATCCAATGCAGCGTAAGAAACCTTAAACTCTCTTTCATCAGAAAAAAAAGAAATCCTAAATTATATGGGTCTGGAGTTATCTGAGCTTAAAATGAGGGCAGCTGTCCAAAATGCAATGCAATACATACATATTGGTTTATATAGTGCTTTAACTTCATCAGAAGTCCACGAACATGGAAAAAAGGGAAATGCTGCCTTGTTGTGGAAAAGAAAACATATTGCCAGACGCCATGGCCAGCGCTTTATCGGCACCCAAACAAGAAAAAACAAAACCCGAACAAATTCGGGAATGGCACTACATGTCATATTTTCAATTCCCGAATACATTTGTGAATAGCAGTGATTGAGTTAATATAACCTTGTTGTTCTGATTTTAAAATATTCCTCAACTTGTATACTGGACTGTAGTCAACAGCAACATGGATACATTAATATGAACATTTGGTCAAGGAAAGATCCACACTAGACTGTGTCTGTCTGTCTGTCTGTTTGTGTTTGTGTGTGTATGTGTGTGTGCGCGTGTGTGCGTGTGTGTGTGTGTGTGTGTGTGTGTGTGTGTGTGTGTGTGTGTGTGTGTGTGTGTGTTAGCGTTAAGCCATTATAGTTCCGCAGATGTCAATGTGCTACATCCTCTTCGTCAAATCAAATAAAATCTCACAGCTGATTTTTGATCCTAAACCACAAGACAAACAATCACCACCCCCTCACCCCCTCCACCCTGGTCTGGCCTCTTCCTGTCTGTTGCTAGGACAACGGCAGAATGCTGACAGACGGTATGGAGGCTTGATCTGTCGCTTCCAAATGACACAGTAACGACTGCCATAGCAACAGCATAAGAGCCAATCAGAGGCTTGGCATGCACATATCTATGCGTGCGCGTGTGTGACGGAGTTGGTTATGGCTCTGTCGTGCACATGCTGATCAATTGTATGTAAACAAACATCCGGCCACCCATCCATCTGTCTGCGTTTTGATGATTGAACTACTCCACACACACATACACACAGGCACGTGCAGAGTGAACATAATTCAAGCAAGTGGATCAGATTCTGAAAGACGATAAAAACACAACAGATACTGTATCTAGCACACGGAAGCAATATAGTTTGAAGTGAATAGCTAAAACAAAACCATTTCATTAAGGAGCTCCATGCAATTGAGATTTACTCCAGTATCACCCTTGAATCTACTCACACTGGCCTAACGAGATCTTCAGAGGCTCCGCAGAGCTTATCCTTAAATAACTCAGTGCACGCGGCAACCTCTTTGTCCTGGTCATCAGAAGTCACAGCCGAGCAAATGCTGAGTGGTTTCCTGCTGCTCGCGAGAACTATCCAGAGACCAGGCGGTCGAGATCGATGTGGTGCTTCTGTGTGCACCCAGTGTGACTGGGTGCCTGCACGTGGACGACAGGTCTAAGCGTGACAACAAAGGAAATGGTTGTGCAATCAGTGTGGCAAAATTCAAGGATGCAAATGTCACATGGGAATAAAGGACAAAAGTTAACCTTTTGGGAACTGAAAAATACAGTAATCCTCAAGCCCCCTCCCAGTACAATCTGCATTTCCAGATCACGGTCTTGCTATATGACAATGTGAAAAAGAACGAAAACAGGAAGCACTTTCAGATTAGCCTCATTTTTGCTGAATATTGCACTGATGGACAAATACGTTATTATTATTTTATTAATCAGAGAAGCAACAAAATGAGTCAAAACTGATTTTTTTTTGCAGACATAAGGCCATCTCTGAAATAGTGAAGTACATTCCATGAATCGATGAGAAGGTTTCTTCAGCCGTCATCTGTACAAAAGTGAAGGTTTCGGACGTTTCGCCTCCTATCCAAGAGGCTTCGTCAGCGAACTAAAGTCTGACTGGTCGTATCGGCCCCATTTATATATCCCTAATGTCCAGACATGGTGGCGCCGGACACAGCTATGATAGGTCCCTACTCTCAGGTTGGGGGGGCAAGGGACCCCTCCCTGTGGCCCCACTGATTGTTCCTACATTCCTGACTAACGACTGGCCTATTACCCCCACTCCCCCCGGTATCACCTCATCAGCATAACGACCCTCATCAGCATTGCGAAAGTTGCCTAACCTGTTTTGCCTAAGCAGGCTATTGTATGAACGATCCAAATTGAACCTCACCCCACCAGACCGGTTTAATGAAGGATTTTGTTGTTTTATAAGAATCGCCTCTTTTACCCCCCTTTCAAACCATCTATGTTCTTTCGCTAAGATTTTAACCTCATTGTTGTCAAATGAGTGGTTGCTAGCTTTTAGGTGCAAATGTACTGCCGATTGAGGCCCACTAGTATTATCCCTGCGATGTTGATAAAGTCTTTTTTTGAGAATTTGTTGAGTCTCCCCAATGTCCTGCTCTTTACAATTTTCATTCTTACAATGTATGGAATAAACTACATTACTTTGTTTTTCATTTGGTAGCCTATCTTTTGGATGCACTAATTTTTGCCTTAACGTGTTTATCGGTTTGAAATAAGTAGGAATTTTATGTTGCCAAAGGACTCTTTGTAATTTTTCAGAAACTCCTGCAATGTACGGTACTGCTACTCCTCTCCTTTTTGAATCTTGAGAATTATTGGTTTCGTTCGCTATTCTTTCTTTCTGACATTTGTTGAATGACCACTGAGGGTACCCACAGTTAGTGAGTGCTCTCCTGATATGTTTTGACTCCTTTTCTCTACCTTCAGTGCTAGTTGGTATTAGTTTAGCCCTATGCTGGAGGGTTCTGATAACTCCTGGTTTATGTTGTAAAGGGTGGTTAGAGTCAAAAAGTAAGTATTGGTCAGTGTGCGTAGCCTTCCTAAAGACTTCTGTATGAGCAACTAAAAAGGGACCCTTCCAATAGATACAAGAAAGAAATGATTGACTGTCTCGAAAGGTTAGAGAAAGGAAAACACATAGACAAACAGATGTATTTTAGATTATACCCGGGAGAGGCCACGCCATGTATCTATGGCCTGCCAAAAATACATAAAGAAGGGTTCCCCCTCAGACCCATTGTTTGTAGCATTGACTCCTCTACATACAATGTAGCCAAATATTTAAAAACTATTTTAGCTCCGTTGGTTGGTAACACACAATATCACGTAGAGAACACCACAGTGTTTGTAGAGAGGATCAAAGACCTCATATTGGAACCTGAGGAAACTTTGGCATCATACGATGTGACTTCTCTCTTTACATCTGTCCCAACCCCAGCAGCAGTCTCAGTGGTGAGGACGAGGCTGCTGGCGGATGTTTCTCTGCATGAAAGAACCAAACTTAAACCGGATCACATCTGCCAATTATTAGAAATCTGCCTTAACACTACGTATTTTCAATTTCGGGAAAAATTTTATAAACAAATTCATGGTTGTGCTATGGGCTCACCAGTTTCACCCATAGTGGCTAATCTTTACATGGAAGAGATGGAGAAACAGGCCCTCGCACCCTTCCCGGGGACAAAACCTAGACACTGGTTTAGATATGTGGACGATACTTTTGTCATAATTAAGAAACAAGAAATTCAATCCTTCACAGATCACCTCAACTCTGTAGACTTCAACATTAAATTTACTCGTGAGGACATTCAAGAGAACCAACTAGCCTTCTTGGATTGTAAAGTAATTATAAAAGAGGACAGAGCGCTAAAAACAGAAGTCTTTAGGAAGGCTACGCACACTGACCAATACTTACTTTTTGACTCTAACCACCCTTTACAACATAAACTAGGAGTTATCAGAACCCTCCAGCATAGGGCTAAACTAATACCAACTAGCACTGAAGGTAGAGAAAAGGAGTCAAAACATATCAGGAGAGCACTCACTAACTGTGGGTACCCTCAGTGGTCATTCAACAAATGTCAGAAAGAAAGAATAGCGAACGAAACCAATAATTCTCAAGATTCAAAAAGGAGAGGAGTAGCAGTATCGTACATCGCAGGAGTTTCTGAAAAATTACAAAGAGTCCTTTGGCAACATAAAATTCCTACTTATTTCAAACCGATAAACACGTTAAGGCAAAAATTAGTGCATCCAAAAGATAGGCTACCAAATGAAAAACAAAGTAATGTAGTTTATTCCATACATTGTAAGAATGAAAATTGTAAAGAGCAGTACATTGGGGAGACTCAACAAATTCTCAAAAAAAGACTTTATCAACATCGCAGGTGTCATGATCTGGTTGGCGACCAACGGGGGGCGCTGTCGGCCCCGCCTGCACCTGCACAGGTGCTGGTCGTCCCGATCAAATTGGCGACCAGCGGGTAGCGACGTCAGCCCTGCCGGCAGCCTCGCAGGTGCTGGTCGTTATAATCAATGACACTTAAAAAGATACCTGGCACGATCATCCGGGGCCGATTCATTGTTTGTTTGCTGCTTGTTTGCTGCATGCATTGTGTACGTGTTTGTTTAACCTTGGCGGACTTTTACACTTGGTTTTCTTTTGCTACTTTGTATTTTTTCCATTCAGATCATTTTGATGTTTTACATTTTGTTCCTGCTGACTTTATTTTAATACAATTTGTCAAACAACCTCCTGCTCCCTCCTGCCTGCTTTTTGGGATCCGAACCCGCCATCACCACCTCGCAGAACGCGACAGCAGGGATAATACTAGTGGGCCTCAATCGGCAGTACATTTGCACCTAAAAGCTAGCAACCACTCATTTGACAACAATGAGGTTAAAATCTTAGCGAAAGAACATAGATGGTTTGAAAGGGGGGTAAAAGAGGCGATTCTTATAAAACAACAAAATCCTTCATTAAACCGGTCTGGTGGGGTGAGGTTCAATTTGGATCGTTCATACAATAGCCTACTTAGGCAAAACAGGTTAGGCAACTTTCGCAATGCTGATGAGGGTCGTTATGCTGATGAGGTGATACCAGGGGGAGTGGGGGTAATAGGCCAGTCGTTAGTCAGGAATGTAGGAACAATCAGTGGGGCCACAGGGAGGGGTCCCTTGCCCCCCCAACCTGAGAGTAGGGACCAATCATAGCTGTGTCCGGCGCCACCATGTCTGGACATTAGGGATATATAAATGGGGCCGATACGACCAGTCAGACTTTAGTTCGCTGACGAAGCCTCTTGGATAGGAGGCGAAACGTCCGAAACCTTCACTTTTGTACAGATGACGGCTGAAGAAACCTTCTCATCGATGGACCACTCCTGTACGACTGAGAGCTTACACAGACGTACATTCCATGAAGTGCCATTTAACTCATTCACTGCCATTCATGAATGTATTTGGGAAATGAAAATATGACGTAGAGCGCCATTACCAAATTTGTTTGGGTTTTGCTTTTTCATGCTTGGATGCAGAGATGTAGTCGAGGGTATACACTGGTATACGGCGTATACCCACTTATTTTTCGGTCGGCATTGCGAATACCCACATCACCCCCCTGCCCCCCCCCCATGCGCACTATTCAGTAATATCTAACTGTCAGACTGCACTGCCATTTTTTCCCTTACGGATGGTAAAGCCATGAGCCACCCTCCTCTGCCTTTAATTGGCTGGTACTCGTTGCCTTCAGTAATTAAATTGGTTAACTTTGGGCATGGTGACTGATGAGCCAATCAGAAGCAGAATAAGGGTGGTCATTCGCGCCGCTTAAAATATTGCACTTCAGGTGCCTGTGTGCCACTTGACTTGACTGTGAACGGCAGCAGAGCAGAGGAACAGAAGAAGCAACGTTGAGTTGATGGAATACAACAAGATAACTTTGAGGTTAGTTTTACGGTGTTTTCCAAATGAATCATGGTTTTAAACGAATGGCAATAATAGGTCTGCACATTTAGAGGAGAAGAGATTTTGCCGCCAATAGTAAAACTGTGTGAGTCGGCTAACGTTATGAAACATTAGGGTAAGCTAGCTAGATGCCACGAAAGTAGCCGTAGCAGCCGAACCGCGGCCTCTCCCCCGCAGCCATAGCGGAGCTGCAGCTGCTCCGTACACCGGCCAGGACCGGACAGAACCGCCAGCCGTGACCGGACGGCCGTGACCGGACAGCTAGCTGGCTTGGGCGTTCATGGTCGCTGAAAGGACTGAGCTTGATTCCACTTGATGCCAGACGGCAGCAGCTCCGCTAATGTTCGATGAAGCTGATTATCCCAATGTCTATGAAGCTTGTTATTGTAAAGGTCTTAATTACAACGTTAGACAAGTTACTTAGCCTTAATGAACCTACATGATCTAGTTTAATTTTATAATAGCGAGGCTGGTAGTTGATTTTTAAGTAAGTAAAACACAAGAATGGGACTAATAGTTTGAGATTCAGCCTAAAACAACACTGTGGTCTAACCAGGCTGTCTTTTTTGTATAGGGACAGATAGCAATGAAAAGAAAGAGAAGCATAGCAGACTTTTTTTTTTTATCAAGAGGCCCTAATCAGGCCCAGACCAGGCCCAGGCAGACCCCAGCCCAGAAATGCCCTGGTGTGAGGTGGGGTGATCTTGAATATCTTTTCTGATAATGAGCAGGTAACAAAATGATGGTACATAATTTGATTTCTGCCGAAAGGGCCTGCAGATGCAATGGAGAATGTTATGCTGCCTGCAACATCATTCAGCATGACCGATTTGGCGGTGGGTCAGTGATGCTCTTGGTGCAGTGGGACCTGGGTTCCTCCTTAGGTCCATCCGGAGCCACCAAGTTGCTCCTCAGACTGTCCAGGAGCTCAGTGATGCCCTAGTCCAGATCTGGGAGGAGATCCCACACGACACCATCCGTCGTCTCATGAGAAGCATGCACCGACGTTGTCACGCATTCATACAAGCACGTGGTTTCCACACAAACTACTGAGAATCATTTTGAGTTGCTACAATGACATTTTGGCAAAATGGTCCAGTCTGATGCATCTTTTTTCATTTTCATTTTTGGGGTGTCTTTGATTTCCACTCTCATTAGGGTGATCATTTTAATTTCTATCAAATTATGTAGCATCATTTTGTTACTAGTACATCACCTGCTCATTATCAGGAAAGATATTCCAGATTTCCCACCCATTTAGAGCTGATGTTTTTTCGAAGTGTTCCTCTAATTTTTTAGAGCAGTGCATTTTGTTGAATTAATCTGTTCAGCTGTTGAGAACAAATGTATTTCAATTTTATGAGAGTGCACTTTTAATTTAATTGATTGTTTTTTATGTTTGGAAGAGAATGATTTGTGTTGTATTTTATATTAAATACAGTGGCGGTCCGTGCATTTCACACCTAGGCCTTCAGTGAAGTCCTACTTAGTCCGACGTGAACAAATATCCCTCGTAATACCATAATTTATGACACAACAGCTGGAGATATCATTTACAAAAGCACACGGTGTCATGATCTGGTTGGCGACCAACGGGGGGCGCTGTCGGCCCCGCCTGCACCTGCACAGGTGCTGGTCGTCCCGATCAAATTGGCGACCAGCGGGTAGCGACGTCAGCCCTGCCGGCAGCCTCGCAGGTGCTGGTCGTTATAATCAATGACACTTAAAAAGACACCTGGCACGATCATCCGGTGCCGATTCATTGTTTGTTTGCTGCTTGGTTGCAGCATTCATTGTGTACGTGTTTGTTTAACCTTGGCGGACTTTTACTTTTGGTCTTCTTTTGCTACTTTGTATTTTTTCCATTCAGATCATTTTGATGTTTTACATTTTGTTCCTGCTGACTTTTATTTTAATACAATGTGTCAAACAACCTCCTGCTCCCTCCTGCCTGCTTTTTGGGATCCGAACCCGCCATCACCACCTCGCAAAACCGTGACAGAATGAATCGGCCAACCATCGGATCCCGCAGGTACATCGGACCCGTCTCATTTCCACCCTGTGCCTGGCAATGCTACGTCCACGTTAGCGCAAGCCTCGTCGAGTTTGAATTGCGTCACTCGACGAGCCGCAACGTCCACGTAAACGTCCGGCCGAGACCTCCTTCCAGGTGGCCGTCCAGGGTGACCCTGGGTGACTGGCATTGCACGCCCACGTCCAGCCACGCTGTCGTCGTGCATGACGGATTGAGTCTCATCCACGACGAGCCGTGCAACGTCCGCGTCAATGTCAGTCCGAGACCCCACTCACCGCTGGATCCCGGAGCGGCTCTGGACCCGTCTCGTTCCCCCGGAGCCGGGCAGTTCACGCCCACGTCGGCGTCCGGCCGAGACCTGGTCCCATACGGCCGTACGGGGTGCCATTCTGCGCCTGGCAGTCGACGTCTACGCAGAGCCATGCGCCGTCGCGTGAACGTGCGAGAGGGATCGCACTCACGCCCACGACGATCCGTGCCGCGTCTTCGTCCACCCCAGGCCGAGTCCCGTTCCCATCAGGCCGCCGCCCGTCGTATGCGGGAGAGGCCGCGGTTGCCCTCTCCACCGACCGTTCCCTGGCGAGTGGACCTTTTGGGAGACTGTTGGGACTTCTGGAAGCAGCCCCTTGAAGGGGGGGTACTGTCATGATCTGGTTGGCGACCAACGGGGGGCGCTGTCGGCCCCGCCTGCACCTGCACAGGTGCTGGTCGTCCCGATCAAATTGGCGACCAGCGGGTAGCGACGTCAGCCCTGCCGGCAGCCTCGCAGGTGCTGGTCGTTATAATCAATGACACTTAAAAAGACACCTGGCACGATCATCCGGTGCCGATTCATTGTTTGTTTGCTGCTTGGTTGCAGCATTCATTGTGTACGTGTTTGTTTAACCTTGGCGGACTTTTACTTTTGGTCTTCTTTTGCTACTTTGTATTTTTTCCATTCAGATCATTTTGATGTTTTACATTTTGTTCCTGCTGACTTTTATTTTAATACAATGTGTCAAACAACCTCCTGCTCCCTCCTGCCTGCTTTTTGGGATCCGAACCCGCCATCACCACCTCGCAAAACCGTGACACACGGACGCAGTACTGGGCGTGGCATCACCTTAGGCAGGCAACACAGGCTATTTTCCGGAGCAATTACACATCAATAAATCTGCATCAGCAATTAGAACTTGCCACTATACGTGATACTGCAAACACTTAAAAATAAAAGGAAATTTAAAATCATTTGTCCACAAAGTTTTATCAAGTCCACCAAGAATATGCAATCTTTAACAAGATTTTACGCTAAATTACAAAATGTCAGTTTAATATAAGAAAAACAACAAGACGTTCACAAAACGAACTATTTGTTGAAAATAAAAGTAAACAAATCTTTTTCATTTGTTCTTGAGAATAGGCCTACATGCGACAGCGAGTTGTCCTCTCCTTCAGCCATTGTGGGTTAAAAAAGCGAGTAGATATACTTGGTTTTTCTGCTAAAGTTTTCTGGTCTGATCTGTTGTAGCTTGGTTGATTTGCATAGCGCTGCCTCCGCTGAGGGCTGAGGTAAAGTGAGTATCCAGTCACAGGACGCGTACATGTCATGTTCAACGCGAGGCCCTCTAGCTGGCCTTACTGTGCCAACTCGTGATCTGATTGGCTATCGCAACTGTATATCACCACATGTGCCCGTTCATGTACAGCGCACAGACGCCCTCACTGTTGAATCTGAAGGCGTCGGTCAGATTTCATACAGCCTGGCGACACAAGCTAGCTGAATTCTGATTGGATTAAAAACTCTGACCTAAAACTACAACACTGAAAGGAGCATAACCAAATGGATATAATATAACATCAAGAAAACAGTATGTAGAATAATTTTATATATATATATATATATATATATATATATATAAAATACTTTTTTAATGAAATTGACTTTTATTATAATTATGATAATGATGTCTGATTATGTTAGGCCAGCAGAGAAGGCCTTGCTGGCTCTGACGGCCCACCACTGGTTAAATATGAACAAGAATGCATTGTCAACTTCAGATTTAAAGTATTTTATTGAAATAAATGTTTAAAAAAAACACAATGTTTGCCTCATGATTTTACATTCATTTGTGTGACCAGTAGTAACTAAAAACTGCTCATAATTAATTCATGATAATTTCATAATAGTGAGCGAGTAGAAATGACAAATTTCTGGGTAAATAGAGTAGTCTTACATGTCACTGGTTCTAAAACCGTCTTTTTTTCTGTACTACTTTCTGCGAATTTTTGTGAAATTTTTGAGTATACCCATTTCTCAATGGACCACTACACCACTGCTTGGATGCCGATAAAGCGCTGACCATGGCCTCTGGCAATGTTTTTTTTTTTATTTTCCACAAGGGGACAGCACTTCCCTTTTTTCCATGTTCGTGTTTTTTCCAGCTTTAACTGTTGTTAAAGTGTTATATATTGTATTTTGGACAGCCACCCTCATATCAAGCTCATATAACTCCAGACCCATATCATTTAAGAATTAACTTTGTTTCTGATGAAAGAAGATAGTCTATGGTTTCTAAGGCTGTATTGAATGCTTATGTAGTCCTAAAACTCAATACAGTAAAGTCTCGTTATATCGATATTCTCGGGAGTCGGAAAAAACATCGATATAACCGGACTATTGATATATCCGATCCTGCGGCATGTAAATTTTCTCCTTGCGTTCATAGAAATAGTATCGTAATAAGCAGTACTATAGATATAACCGCTATATATATTTGTTATTTAGTTTTTTTTTTGTTTGACTTCAAGACGGCGCCGCGAGAGTGGCTGCCTTTCCAGCAGCTCCTGTGTTTTGCTTTTCTACATTCATTTCTTTCATAACTTTGCTGCTGTGAAATGTAAATTTCTCCACTGCGAGACTAATAAAGGCAAATCCAATCCAATCCAATCCAATCCAATCGATATAACGAGACTTTACTGTATTACTGTATGTTGGACCTGGAATTCAAGTGACAATGACAAAAACCCTGGCACTGGAGTTTTTTGCACATCTGGCAGTGAATGAGTTAATTTCTAAAATTCCCCAGAAAAGTCTAAAATCTAAATTATTTCCAAACTCCCCATCTTTATCTTACAGAAATTTACAGAAACTGTCCCTCGATTTTTATAACCTTAACGGACAACCGACACCACTTTTTTGTTTCCTAACTGACATCAGAAAAACGTTTTATAGCATCTAAAATACCCAAAACACGCAGGATGATATTTTTAGTCAAATGCAAAACACCAATAAAAATTACTTAAAGTGTCTAAAGACTACTTCAAATTGAACCCGGAAGTGGCCAGTTTCAGAAGGTCCGAACCACTTGTTCGTGGTGTCATGCCAAGACGTCTTGCCTTGCTCGAGAATAAAAACAGTCGCTTCAGATTCAGAAAATGCTTTCTTGTTACTCATCCAGTTATGAATATGATTCAAATACAGTAAAGTCTCGTTATATCGATATTCTCAGGAGTCCGAAAAAATATCGATATAACCGGGACTATCGATATATCCGACCCTGCGCGCATGTAATTTTCTCCTTGCGTTCATAGAAATAGTATCGTAATAAGCGGTACTATCGATATAACCGATATCGATATAACGAGACTTTACTGTAGTTCTGAAGAGGAAAGCATCCATGTTTGCAATCGATTAACGAATTTATTCCGTGTCGTTTTGAGGCATCTGGAGAGAAATGTAGCCCCCAAAAAATGCAGAAGATGGCCGTGGAAATGGGCTGATTTGTCTCCTGGGAATTTTTGTCAGCGAATATCAAATAGTTGTTCGGTGCAACACACAACGATTCACCAGCGCGTTATTTATGTGTTCTCCTTCTAATTTCACCATCAGCACGGATCAACACGAAGTTTTCAGACCAAACAAGGGACCGAAAAATGCATTGATGTGATGAAAGGACTGCTACAGTGTGTCCTTTCTCGGTCAGGGGCGTTCCTTCCGTGACGTGACGTCAGGACCCGTCACCAACTCAAAAACAAGACTTCCGGAATATTCAGCGCGAGTCTTAAAACGTAAAATATAGCTATATGCGGTGGAATCTTTGTAAAATACGCTCACTAGAAGTCATTTGAAGCGATTTTACAAATTATGGACACAACTTGTCGGTCGTCCTTTACAAGTGGAAAAGGCGAATGTTTACTATCCGACACTGCTTTCTGTGTGCTCCATTTGCACTTTGCATAGCTCCAGGTGGTTCTCAGGCCACCCACCACCGTATGCAGACACTCACGACATCGTTAGCACCAACCTCCTCCGACAAAGCCTCCTCTTTTCCTGTCACATCCCAGGATCAGAAAAAAAAAAAAAAACAAGACGCCTCCGTGCAGCATGAGCTGAGGAATGTAAATGATGCTTGTTGCTCCATACAACAGCAACCATTCTCCTTCAGGGGAACTACACAAACAAACAAACAAACAAAAGACGCATGGCTGTGTTGCAAGTAGGTAATGGGAGCAGGGGTAGTGATGACACATGACCAGATTGAAACTAACATGTTGGACATTCTTTTTCTCATGAACTCTCACAGAGCTGTCAGGTTCAATGACTGTCTTGATATCCTGGCCACGTGCACACAAGCCTTCATTGGTCACACGAGAGTGAGGGGGGGGGGGCAACTGGTGTGGCACATGCAGCTTTTAGGGCAATTTTAAAAAATGGTTGCATTTATTTTTAGATGTGCATTTTCCTCTACAATGATGCCCCTGTGCATAGTTGCAACCCTTAATACTCAGCACCCTTTTCACACATTTTTCTTCTAGTTTTATTTCTTGTTTTGTGGGCTGTGGACAACGTGCATTTTTCATGAACATTGCATAGAATTTGGGGGAATTTACACCCCAAAAAAATCCAATGCATTTTAATGGCTGATAGTTGTATTTTGATATCTGCAGAAAAAAATGAACATAGCTGAAAACCCCGGAAAAAAATTACCGTTGTAGAATAGCTTCACAAATACATTTTGGCACAAATAAAAGCATTTGATGAAAATGTGCTTTTCACCATTCTATTTTTATGCAGATTTTGAATGAAATGCAAGACGTAAATTAACAAACTTGGGTACAGACTATATTTGTCATGATCTGGTTGGCGACCAACGGGGGGCGCTGTCGGCCCCGCCTGCACCTGCACAGGTGCTGGTCGTCCCGATCAAATTGGCGACCAGCGGGTAGCGACGTCAGCCCTGCCGGCAGCCTCGCAGGTGCTGGTCGTTATAATCAATGACACTTAAAAAGACACCTGGCACGATCATCCGGTGCCGATTCATTGTTTGTTTGCTGCTTGGTTGCAGCATTCATTGTGTACGTGTTTGTTTAACCTTGGCGGACTTTTACTTTTGGTCTTCTTTTGCTACTTTGTATTTTTTCCATTCAGATCATTTTGATGTTTTACATTTTGTTCCTGCTGACTTTTATTTTAATACAATGTGTCAAACAACCTCCTGCTCCCTCCTGCCTGCTTTTTGGGATCCGAACCCGCCATCACCACCTCGCAAAACCGTGACAGAATGAATCGGCCAACCATCGGATCCCGCAGGTACATCGGACCCGTCTCATTTCCACCCTGTGCCTGGCAATGCTACGTCCACGTTAGCGCAAGCCTCGTCGAGTTTGAATTGCGTCACTCGACGAGCCGCAACGTCCACGTAAACGTCTGGCCGAGACCTCCTTCCAGGTGGCCGTCCAGGGTGACCCTGGGTGACTGGCATTGCACGCCCACGTCCAGCCACGCTGTCGTCGTGCATGACGGATTGAGTCTCATCCACGACGAGCCGTGCAACGTCCGCGTCAATGTCAGTCCGAGACCCCACTCACCGCTGGATCCCGGAGCGGCTCTGGACCCGTCTCGTTCCCCCGGAGCCGGGCAGTTCACGCCCACGTCGGCGTCCGGCCGAGACCTGGTCCCATACGGCCGTACGGGGTGCCATTCTGCGCCTGGCAGTTGGACGTCCACGCAGAGCCATGCGCCGTCGCGTGAACGTGCGAGAGGGATCGCACTCACGCCCACGACGATCCGTGCCGCGTCTTCGTCCACCCCAGGCCGAGTCCCGTTCCCATCAGGCCGCCGCCCGTCGTATGCTGGAGAGGCCGCGGTTGCCCTCTCCACCGACCGTTCCCTGGCGAGTGGACCTTTTGGGAGACTGTTGGGACTTCTGGAAGCAGCCCCTTGAAGGGGGGGTACTGTCATGATCTGGTTGGCGACCAAGGGGGGGCGCTGTCGGCCCCGCCTGCACCTGCACAGGTGCTGGTCGTCCCGATCAAATTGGCGACCAGCGGGTAGCGACGTCAGCCCTGCCGGCAGCCTCGCAGGTGCTGGTCGTTATAATCAATGACACTTAAAAAGACACCTGGCACGATCATCCGGTGCCGATTCATTGTTTGTTTGCTGCTTGGTTGCAGCATTCATTGTGTACGTGTTTGTTTAACCTTGGCGGACTTTTACTTTTGGTCTTCTTTTGCTACTTTGTATTTTTTCCATTCAGATCATTTTGATGTTTTACATTTTGTTCCTGCTGACTTTTATTTTAATACAATGTGTCAAACAACCTCCTGCTCCCTCCTGCCTGCTTTTTGGGATCCGAACCCGCCATCACCACCTCGCAAAACCGTGACAATATTAAGATACTGTGATCCTCATCGGGTCAATGAAACACTGTCGCATGGATACATTTTTGTCCATATTTGAAATGTTTGTGTAAGCTCTCAGTCGTACATGAGTGGTCCAGGGTTCCTTCAGCCGTCATCTGTACTTCTTTGCTGGTAGTTATATATGTATATACAGTAAAGTCTCGTTATATCGATAGTACCGCTTATTACGATACTATTTCTATGAACGCAAGGGGAAAATTACATGTGCGCAGGGTCGGATATATCGATAGTCCTGGTTATATCGATATTTTTTCGGACTCCCGAGAATATCGATATAACGAGACTTTACTGTATATAGAGCCAAAACTACCAGCAAATTTTAGTTCGCTGACGAAGCCTCTTGGATAAGGAGTAGAATGTCCGACACCTTCAAAGAAGTACAGATGACGGCTGAAGAAACCTTCTCATCCATATTTGAAATTGTATTTTTTTTTTGTTTTCATCGAGCTGGTCATGAAGTACATGGCCTTCCAGTAGTACTAATGAAAAATTTTGTGTCCCTCCAGCATTTACATTGCATGAGAAAGAGCATACTGCATTAGTACATGGAAAATAAACTGATACCAAATGCTCAAGTAGTATGTAAACGCCTTCTTGTTGGGCCCTGTGGCTAGTGCTGCACAATCACTATCTTTGCATGCACATTGGCCAAAAATGTTATTAATGCTGCACAGAAATGTTACACAGAGTAGTGGGGAAAATTACTTTAAATAAGGCTGTCGTTCTAGTGCTAACTAACAAGTGCACTACACCTGTTAGGAGACATTTGTACAGCTGCATGGGACTTGTAAATGCAAGTCCGAAGACAGCTGAGATAGGTTCCAGCACCCCCCCCCCCCCCCCCCCGACCCTAATGAGGAATAAGCGGTACGGAAAATGGATCGATGTAATTCAAAGGAATATTTTAGTAGTTCTGAATGGCATTTGTCTAAGTCCGCGTCTCGAATGTGAAATTGAGGTTATTAAAATTGAATAAACGCTGCCTTCAGCAGAGAGGTGAATATGTGCGTGCGGCTGTCACGGACCGGGTTGGGGGAGACGTCAGTGCTGCAAAAAAACCCGTGTTTGTGCCTCGATCACGTTGCACTACCATCCATCCGTTGAGCCTCTCAACGAACACATCGACCGCGATGCGGCCATCCGCGAAACCCCGATCGACCTCCATCCCTGGTTGACCTCAATTCAATGCCGTACATTGCAATTCTTTCTCACAAATGACTTGGCAGCATCAGTTGTTTGACAGCGGGTGGTGCAAAAGATGACCGACGGGGAACTCACCATTATCGCCTGCGACGGGGTGACTCGTCGTCCCTGCGACGTCCTCATGACTTCAGAGGGGGCCACCGCAGACCAGGACCCAACGTGGGCACCCATGGGCACCCAGCCCGCCAAAGGGTGTGTATCGTCCGTCGGCGAGTGGCAAGACACCGAGGCTCTGTCGTGGATCCGGGTGCGGACTAGTCCTCCATGATTGGACCTGTTTCAAATAGGGCGACGAAGAAGAGCACCGCGGGGAGGTCGACTGGTGAAAGTGGAGCGGGCCCGGATGGACGGACGGACATAGGCGGGATATCGTGCTTCCCATGAAGATGCCAGCCGCTCGTTTTCGCGCGTCGTTTGTAATGCTGCCCTCACTGTGTGAAGCACATAAGCGCCACCGACAGGCCAACAGTCGAAAAGCACCCACCTTCTTGATAAAGAAACACAAAAACCCTCTCGAACGTCAGGACACACCAAAAAACACAAAACTACCCTAACACTAACATCCACCAAAACAAACCGCTCCAGTATAAGGACAAATAAAATATTCATATTTTGAATTTGACACGCGAAAAAAATTCTGCCAAAAAGACACATATCCCTAAAAGAAAGGATATACGTTATACTGTGTATTTGAATGTTATTGTGCCGATGGCCATTTTATACCGCATTTAAGTTTACTTCCGGGTTGAGTGAACGCTGGCGCGTGTGGCTGCTGCTGCTGCTCACCCGTATAATTTTTTTTGTTTTTATCCTGTGACTACAAAGTGTCCGTGAGAGTTTTGAAAAGCGCTTTTAGTTGGAATGTATTATTATTATTCCTAACTATACATAAACATAAACTATACATAAACATAAACAGTGCCAACATCTTGGAAAAAAGGAGGGCAGGACATGTACAGGTAATACTCAGAAAATTAGAATATAGTGAAGAAGTCAATTCATTTAAATAATTCAACTTAAACGGTGAAATGAATATATTATTTAGATTCATAACATGCATTGCAAGGTATTTCAAGCTTTTATTTGTTATAATTTTTATTATCACTTACAGCTTATGAAAACCGCAAAACCAGAGTCTCAAAAAATTAGAATATCACATGAAATAAACAGTAAAATGAGTTTAAATAAATGAAATGTTAGCCATCCGAAAAGGATAATCATTTTGTACACAGTACTTGGTTGGGCCCCCATTTGCCTGTATGACTGTTTCAGTGGCGTGGCATTGGATGATATCAGCCTGTGGCACTGCTCAGGATGCTTCAATAGTGGCCTTCTGCTCTTTTGCATTGCTCGGTTGAGTGATTCTCATTTTCCTCTTGACGATGACCCATACATTTTTGATGTGGTGGAGGTCAGGTGAGTTTGCCGGCCAATCAAGCACAGGAATCACATGATCATGTCATGAACCCGGCTTTGCTACTACTACCCTATGCAAGTTTATAAATGAAGGAAAAATAATATTGAGCTGCTTTGTACTGGTGCCATGTAAAATTATAAAAATGTCTTCTGTATTGACAGTAAAGTATGTAAAAGTCAACGACAGTATTTTTGAGACACCTGCAAAGATATATCAATTCCCAAAAACATAAAAACAAAATTCGTCCTTATAGGTTTTGTGGCAGAGGTTAAGCATTAAACAACCGTCTATCAAACTGCCTATCAATTTTAGTAAGGAACATACAGGATGAGATGCCGGCTTTATTTGTGTAATGTATTATTTTCATACACGTAAAATAGTAGTAGTAGTAGTAGTAGTAGTAGTAGTAGTAGTAGTAGTAGTAGTAGTGGAGAGGTTAGCGCGCCAACTTCACAGTGCAGCGGTTCAATTTCTAATGAGAAAACTACTTGAATTAAATAATTTTGTTGTTGTCTCTGTCACCTATTTTACTCCACCTTTTTCTCATGTGTTGAGTGCAGGGTTTTTGGTTTCATTTCCTCAAGCTCTTTGCAGGAAACGAAGGTTGATAGGCTTATCAGGAATGAGCAGCGTCCGCGTTTTGGCCTGGACGGTGGTACGGTCGTCTCCCCTCGGCCGGATCTCAAAGTGCTGCATCAGCTGCCAACAACAAACTGGCATTCCTGACGAGCTCTTAGCGATTTAAAATTCTGATGGCATGATATGCTTACCCTGCAAAGAGCAAAGTACATCTCCATCTCGGCCACTCTCTTACCCACGCAGCCTCGCACACCCACGCCAAAGGGGATGAAGCTGTATGGGTGGTGCCGGAGGGGCCCTGGCGTCACCCTACCGGTGCGAAGCCATCGCTCTGGCATGAACTCGTCTGCACGCGTGAACTGCGTGTGGTCGTGGCTAACGACGTAGTGGCACAGGTGGAACTGAGTCTGGAAGCAACATGGAACAAGTGTGTCCTTTGGATCTCACAGCGGTATGTGAAAGCATTTGACTTCAAATTCAATTCATCCATTCGAACATTTTCTGCAGCCCGATGAGCTGGAGATACAGTAAATGGAAATGCCATTCATCTGTTTCAGCCTCAGCCACTAAAAAGTGTTGTGTCAGGAATGCTGACAGTCTTTCAGACTCCATTTAACAATAGTTTAACTCATTCACGACCAGACAACGTGTCCATTGCAGTGTCAGGGTTTTTGTCATTTTTACTCAAATGGCAGAACCCACAGAATATTGAGTTTTAGGAATACATAAACATTCAATACAACGTTAGAAACGTTAGACATGCTTCTTTCATCAGAAAAACAGAGTTATTTCCTTAGATATACGAGTCTGGGATTATCTGAGCTTGAAATAGGGGCGGCTGTACAAAATACATTTACTGTATATGGCGCTCCAACAACAGCTGAATCTGTAACAAAGCGCTAACATGGACAAAAGGCAAATGCTGGCCCCTCGCGGAAGGGAAAAAATATTGCCAGAGGTCCAGTCAGCGCTTTATCGGCACCCGCCGCAAGAAAGAACAAAACCCGAACAAATTTGGGAATGGCGCTCCACGTCACACTTTCCAAATCCTGAATAAATTCGGGAATGGCAGTGAATGAGTTAACATAATATTTCAAAATAAAGCGGTCTTTTTGCCTGACACTTTTCAGTATGACAGTTGTAACAACAAAATAACATTTTTATAATGCATGGACGTTGTTTATCACCATAATGATAAAGTTTGAGGCCCTGTTACATGAACTGAAACTAGTGAGACACAAGTGAATGCATACTGTACTGACACGCCAGATAACACTCATGTGAAACAAGCGATTGTATTTTTGTTATAAGTTGGCACAAACTCAAAAGTGACTGTATTTCCCGCTTGAAAAGTCTTACTGAAAACATGACTGGACACATTTGTGACGGCTCTCCCCCAGATGGGAATGTGAAGATGAAAATTCCCAGGATGCCTTTCCATCTTCAAGTTGTAAATACTAGTTTCCCTCTTTTATGTATTCCATAATATATAACAGTACTTTGAGTGAATACTTTAGTTTAGGAATCAAGTGTCCTCCTGGATTTCACTCTTTATAAACTCTTATGATTTATAAATTGCAATAAAAGTGACAGGGAGTAGCCAGTGCTGTGAAGTGTTTTTTTTTTTTAGTCTTTATTGCAGATGTAATCTGGAGTTAGTAAATGTGACTGCCTTTGATGATGAAAAGTGCTACTTTTTGAAAAACTGAATTCACCTGTAATAATACAATACATCATAGAACAGTGACGTGCAGTCAGGGGAGGCAGGTGAGGCTGTGCCTCACCTGTCATCATGGAAATATCAAATGACAAAATAAATTAAACAGTTATATTTATTTAGTGATTTGTACATTAGCGGTCTTTTCCATTTAACTTCATCATGTTTGGATTTGTTTTCAAAATCGCTGAATTTTCACATTTACCGTTCAAATACTGGAGAAGTGGAGACGAGCAGTGAGGCAGCAGCCGGCTGAGGCTCACCGTGGATTGCGCAATCACTATGCTAACTGTGCTGGCTTGCTCTGCAGTGAGACCGCATTGCTGTCCCTCTGCATATCGCTATTAAAGTGTTCAAAGGCTTTTCGTATATGAACTAAATTTCTACAGTTTAGCTGGTGTATATGATGTACAGTCACTGTACATTATAAACACTGTACTACAGTGTTTATTTTATTTTTATCAAAACTGTGTGAATAGGTCAGGCACACAGTTCTCCTGCCTCATGACAGGGGGTGCTGGTGATTACAAATCCTTTTTGCGACTCCTCGGCTGCAGAATAATAGAATTAGTGACAGCAAGCTACAGTAAACAGTTCGCAAGTTAAGTGCAACCATCCAGTCATTTTTTTCGTGTTGCTTGGCCTTATTTTCAGAATGGCGGATTACATATCTAAATTGAAAGGCTTTTCAAAACTGGACTTTCAATCGAAGCAGAAGATAATAATTAAAGGAAGACCAACACCGGACTGTAATGCTCACAAACGGTGAGGGATGAATGTAAATCTCCTGGACAGCTTCTCAGCTTTTTGGCCATGAAGGATCTCATTGAAACTATTCCTGAAGAGACAAAGTTGCTCCAGCTCGCGCTCACTGTTCCAGCTACTACAGCATCAGTGGAGCGCTCATTCTCAGCACAAAAGACTAAAAACATACAGTCGGAACAGGACTGATCAAGGACGACTTTCTTCACTGGCAGTGATCTCCATTGAGACAGAGAGACTTGGACTTCATTTATAAGTAAAGGTAACACAATAATAAGTTTTTTTTCATTCTTTTTTCCTATGCCACAGTTTGTATACAGTATATAAAGAATGCTGACATGACATTTTAAACAAAACACGTTAACTGTTGCCAATCAAATGGTGAATAAGCTACTCTGTGGAGTTCTTCTTCTTCTTTTCCTTTCGGCTTTTCGCTTCAAGGGGTCGCCACAGCGAATCAGTAACCTCCATCTTCAGAGGTATGATACGCATGTTTGTTTTGGCCAAGCTTTTACGTCGGATGCCCTTCCTGACACAACCCTCTGTATTTCATGTTTGTAAATCTGACTATGGTGACGTCAGTGCCTCACCAGCCATGAACCTCACCGCACGTCACTGTTATAGAAGTAAATATTATTTGTGAAATTGTTTACTGATACAACAATTTATGTATTTAATTTAAAACAGATTCTTGTCTTAAAGACAGTGTATTGTCGGTGTTCAAATACCTGACATGTTTCGCCGTCTACTTCCGCCTTCGTCAGTGTCACCAGTGTGATTTGAACACCGACAATACACTGTCTTTAAGATAAGAATCTGTTTTAAATTAGATATCAAGTAGACAGGATGAACTTAATGCAACTAATTTATGTTTTTTTTTTACTTCAAGATGGCGCCGCGACAGTGGCTGCCTATCCAGCAGCTCCTGTATTTTGTTTTTCAACTTCTTTTTTTTCTTTCATCTTCCTTTCATAACTTTGCTGCAGTGAAATGTAAATTTCTCCACTGCGAGACTAATAAAGGTTAAACCAATCCAATAACAGTAACTGTAATCCGATTACTTTAAAAATGAAGGCACTAGTTTTGTTGTTACTTGAAAATGTCTGCATTTTCATGTAAAATGTTACTTAGAAATGTGCCATTGACATTGCTGGCAAAATCACACTCAAAGTACCCTCAGTGTATTTTACAGATGCCGCAGGTCAAGATGATCCCCTTACACATTTCGAGACCAACTAAACTGCACATGAGCAAGTGCGAGGAATCCTTCTTTCTAAGGAAGAAACCATGAGCAGACTGCTGACTCAGTACCTTCTTTGGGAACCAGTAGTTGTCTACCACCACTTCATTTTCTGTAACAAAGCGGCCGTTGCCAGGAACAACAGGATACAAGCTGGGGTAAAAGAACATTTCAGAGTAAGCTCACATGAAAGACCAGGACTATAAACGTGTGGAGTGCATAGAGCTCCGAACTTGGTGGGTTGACATATTTGTGCCAAGCGGAGTGAATTAAGAGGGCTCACCGTAACGTCTCTTTGATAACAGCTTTCAAGTAAGGCATAGCTTGAAGGTCGTCCACGCTGGGCTTACGTCTGTCGGCACACACGGCATTTATCTCCCCGTAGAGTCGATCCTGAACTCGCGGATCCCTCGCCAAGTGGTACAAGGCCCAAGACAGAGTGTTGGAGGTCTGTCATCATCATAATAAGTCAACAGGTTCACTTTGGATCACAGTAAAAGACAATGTTAGCATTGGACACAGCCCGAGATACAATATGCTATCTTTGAGAGCGGCTATCCCAATAACACAAATGCATCTCAGCCTGACATGTTGGTTCAGCGAAATTCACGCAGCTACTTGTAGGCACAGCAAGTGTGATTCGGATGAGGGAATCAAACTTACAGCCAACTCAAAACGGGGGGAAGTGATGACAGGTTGATTCCCTAGGGAAAAAAAAAGATCTCTGTCTTTTGAAACCCTGCTCAAAGACAGACAAATTCTCGCTGTGTAAACATCTCCATAATGCTTTACATGAATCCAAAGAGCCTATGCTCAAACCTCAAGTTCCAGGTTGAGTGAACGCTGGCGCGTGTGGCTGCCACTGCTCACCCGCAGAAAAAATATCCTATGTCCTTGACGTTTTGAAAGGTGCGTATAAATGAAATGTATTACGTATTAATATTATTTTTTGTTAGATTCTGTAAAAAATAATAAGAAAAGAAATAATAAAAATAAATACAGAAATGGTCTCAGTCCACTGGCTCTTATTTGATCAAACAGGCTGTTTCAAACAGTTAAATGAATCTGAATTAGATGTTTCCGTTTTGAGTTCTTTTTGATCATCAAGTTCTGAAAATATTACCAGAGAACATATATT
Source organism: Hippocampus bargibanti (assembly GCF_051943395.1). Taxonomy (NCBI): domain Eukaryota; kingdom Metazoa; phylum Chordata; class Actinopteri; order Syngnathiformes; family Syngnathidae; genus Hippocampus; species Hippocampus bargibanti. Next base: position 15,451,254 of record NC_142734.1, read on the forward strand.
TGATTTGTAAATTGTTGGTTTAAAAAATAATAATGTTCTTGTCTTTCTACACTACAGTATACTTACTGTGCCGTTTTTTAAATGTTGCACACAAGAAATGTACAAAATGTTGAAAAAAAATAGTAGAAATTAACCGAATAAGAAGGATTTTGGGTAGATAACTCAATAAAAACAACTGAATATGAAATTAAAATAACTCAAATGAGAAATACAAACTTACTATAACCCTGCTTAATTCAAATGAACCTACTCCCTTTGCACCAAGATGAAAACAAAAACAGCAGACACGTTTTTTATCCTCACATAGGTTACGTATGTGCTGGACCCAAAGCTGTGTTTGGGCAGTAGCCAGGGTACGTTGTAAAAATCAATTGTGAATCAATTCTTCTTTTTCTTTCGGCGTTTCCCCTCAAGGGGTCGCTCCAGCGAATCAGTGTCCTCCATCTTCAGAGGTTTGATTCACGTTTGTTTTGGCCAAGCTTTTACGTCAATTAGTGTTTGTAATTTAAGCCTACCAAATTTTGTAACCCCCCCCCCCAAAAAAAAAAAAAACTCAAAATTGGTTGAGCCTTGATGTGAACAAATAATACATGCTGGAAAGTGCTGAATTGTGGCTGTGCTTGTTCTGTGAATACGTATCAGAAGTTGTTATCACCGTGTCGACTCCGCCCAGCAGCAGCTCGGTCACACTGATGTAGATCTCAGATCGGGTTATCTTGTCGGAGGACAGCAGGTAGGTCAGGTATAAGCCTTCTGTCAGCTCACCCCGCTCGCTCTGGGTTTGGATCTCAGCCAATCTGCCGTCGATGAGTTTCTGCGCTATGGGGTCAAAATGGATTGTGACCTCTTTCAACTTAAAAACGAAAGAAAGTTCACACCCAATGCAGACCCAGTGGTACATGAAACAGTGAAAAAACAGTACAGCAGTACATTTGCAAGTTACAGCTCAGTGTGTAAAGAGGAAGTCAACACGAAAATGTTCTTGATGAGAAAATGTTCTGTGCAGCAGACAGCTTCACCAGTCGAGACACAAAATTGTGGTTAACTCATTCACTGCCAGTCCCGAATTTATTCGACAATTGAAAATGTGACGTTGAGCGCCATTGCCAAATTTGTTCGGGTTTTATTTTTTCTTGTGGCGGGTGCTAATAAAGCGCTGGTTAGACCTCTGGCAATGTATTTTCCCTTCAACAAGGGGGCAGCATTTCCCTTTTGTACAGCCGCCCCCACTTGCACGCCATATTACTCCAAAACCAAATAAGCTAGAAATGAACTCTTTTTCTGATCGAGGAAGAGAGACTAATATTTCTTGCGCAGCGTTGAATGTTTATGTAGTCCTAAATCTCAATATTCTGTGGGTCCTGGATTTTGACTGAAAATGACAAAAACCCTGGCACTGGATTTGCCACATTTTTGCACGTCTGGTAGTGAGTGTGTTAATTTGGGTGTATGAAAAATGTGTTTAGCAGTAAAATCCACCCATTTTGTCCATCTCACGGCATGGCCAGTTGGCCCTTTGCTGACGACTGAAAATGATGTAATAAATTGCTGGGGGCCCAGGTAAAGACCAATCATGGCTGAGCTTCAGAAAACAGGCAGGCCATGATTGAACATCCTATAAAATAACAAAATGGTGAATCTGTTTATTTAACATATCTAGCAAATAAAAAAGAAAAACTTTCCAAAAAGAACAAAACATTGACAACTACTGTTCAAGCCTACCAATGTCATAGAGGTCATCCCAAGCCCGAACAAAGCGTTTCCAGAAAGGAAAGATGCGACGGGTCCAGCGTGGAAAGATGAGCACAATCTCAGAGAGAGTCAGCATGTCGTTGACGGCAGCGATGAAGCGCTCCGTGTCTTTAGGAATGTCCTCCTGGAGGCAGCCCAGCCTGGTCTCAAACAAAATGGAGGAAATAGCTACATGATGGCATTTAGGAGAACTTCAACAGCACCTCAGCTCCACTGTTGCCTCCAACGTAACTGCAGCAGCATCTCACCTTCAAATCCAAACTTGTAGAGCTCCGGTGTCACATCAGAAACAGAAACTTTGTCTTGACTGTGACTGCGCAGAAACTCAATGCGTTTAAGCAGATCTTCAACCACCTGGTGGATGATGGGAGCGTAGGCTGACACTTCCTGCAACATCAGCATCTTTGGGTTCAGAGCACTGCGGATCCTGTACCACTTCTGTCCCTTGCTGAATGGTCAAAATCATCAAAATGTCTCAATTTAGTCTTATACAACAATACTGAATATACTATTAAGACTATGAGAAGGTTTCTTCAGCCGTCATCTGTACAAACTTTTGTACAGATGACGGCTGAAGAAACCTTCTCATCGATGGACCACTCCTGTACGACTGAGAGCTTACACAAACTATTAAGACTACAACACTTGCTCTATTCATCCATCAAAAAATACATTTTCCCAAGAGTTGATAAACATGTGACTGACAAAGCTTATTCACAGAAGATATTTGTACCCAGAAGGTACATGAACTCACTCTACATGCAGCCCGTAGGCTTGTCCCCTCAGGTCCCTGTATTCCTTCCAGTGTGGTAACTCTGCACGCACAGGGTAGCGTCCTTCCTGATAGATCACCTGAGCAATGAGCTCAGGACTGGCCACGTTGACCACATCAAATTGCCCGAACCTGGAGCGCCAAATGGGTCCGTATATATTCTTCTGTACACCCTAGAGAACAAGGTCAGGTGAATTGGGAAATGAACAGGCTCCCATTGGATATCAGTGCTGATTAACAGTACAACATTGACATGTTTGGGCATGCGGTGTAAGAATATGTATGATCATGTAGCACAAAGAAGCCAAGCTTCGTTAGCGTCATACTTACTGGCTTTGGTTTTCATCCAAATATTTACTGAACTCCTCTCAACTGCTTTTGTTTTGCTTTGGGTGGCCTGTCTTATGCCCAGTTGTGTGCAAATACGGAATGGACACTTCTTTCCTGGAGTGTATATTCCAAAATACCAAATTTAACAAATGCTCCTGAAGCTCAAGCAAACAGGTCAGAGCATTCAGAGAATGGCTGCCAGGGCCTAACCTGACTACTATGGCTGAGAAACTGCATTAAATGATTGTCCTCCATCTACCAGACCTTTCTAAAGACATTTTTTAAATGCAAACACCTGGAGACCCTTGAATATGAAGACTGGTAGGTCATTGTACTGATGAAGTATCAATCTAACTCCTTAACTTGTAAATGTAAAACAAATACAGACTATTCTATATAAACGTGGTAAAAAGAGGAAAAAAAAGAATGCCAGATAGGCTCCTTCTGTTATTGACGTACATAGTGCTTGAACAGAGAATGAAAGCTGACAGGTTGTTCAAGATATTAGCTTGACTTTTCAGCTATCAAAACATGAGTTTCAGCCTCTCCCCAGACCTTTGCTAATTCCTTGAAATTACAAAATGAATGAATGACAAAAAAGTATCATTTAGATAAAGCTAACCCCATGAAAAAATGCACCTTAATCTTTTTTAGTGGCAAGATATACAATGAGTTTACCACAAATGACGAGCATTGGTGACACATAGAAAAAGTCTGAAATACACGATTGGGGAATATATGCTTTCCATTTTTTTAATCTGCTGTGTCAACCTGAATATCTAAAAAATACATTAATTACCATGTCAACTACGGTGGACTTTACCTCCATCTATTTGTGATTTCTTTTTTTACATTGTAATAAACAAGCAGCAGCCTTTCACAAAATGTACAATGTTTGTTAAAATGTGGGCTTGGAGTCAAGAGTCGTCGGGATAAAATATTCAATGAGATAAAACAAAAAACTAATGTACAGTACTTGGGTATAGTGTTAGTGTATTCGTTACTTCATGCCACTCTTTGGAGGTTATTGATTCTGAGAGTAGTATTCCACACTACACTACTAGCTGTTGGGGTGAGATAAAGCATCTTAAAGGATCTTAAAGATCCATCTTAAAGATCAAAGCATTGTCATCAAATGGTGAGTATAGTTTAGCTTTTTTGAATGTTGCTGTGCCGACGACCATTTTGTGTTTGGGAATTTTTACTGAGCGAGTTGCTTGTTCTGTAGCCACAAAGGGACATAAGTCTTCTTGTGCAGGTCCCAAGCCCGGATAAATACAGAGGGTTGTGTCAGGAAGGGCATCCGACGTAAAAGCTTGGCCAAAACAAACATGCGGATCGAACCTCTAAAGATGGAGGACACTGATTTGCTGTGGCGACCCCTTGAAGGGAAAAGCCGAAAGGAAAACAACAACTACGAGCTGTCCATCATAGGTGATGATGATTTGTATTCCACAGTAAAGAACACGAATATACCGTGCAAAGATTTCCAGGAATAAGAGTTTCACGAATAACAAAATAACAAAGCATGATTTTTTTATAACTCCGCATTTCAGCATTTCTTTCATCGACAAGTACACAACATGCACTAAAACGTTCAATTATAAATTAATTGCAATGATTTTTTATAAATCAGATTTTTAAAAATAAATCCGTCAAACCCAGCAGGCTGAAGGTCCGGCCCATAGTTCTGCTTACCTGCAGCAAGTGGCTCTTGTCTGCATAGCCTTTGACAAATAACCAGAAAAGAGTTTGGGACAAAGTAGGTCCGTGCAAGTCATCGATGGTCTTCAGTTTAGCCGTTTCAGCCCTTGCTTGTACAAGGCTTCTGGTCCAGAGGCCGACAGAACCTCCACGTCGGCAGAGTGCAAACAGGCGAGGCGTAAAGTGGGACATTTCTTTTCTTGTTGTGAGCGCCCAATTTATTTCGTGAAAATCCGCCGATGGTGTGCTGGAGTTTGTTTTGGTTTGGGCGTCAATCTGTCCACTGTGTGTGCATTTAATGTCGCCCAGTGGGCGTTACGGTGAAATGCATGGCATGTTTTTTTAATCCATTACATAAAAGCATTGGTTCTTAGCCCGAGGGGTTCGGCGAATCGATCTCATAGGGTTCGACGAACGTTCTTTGACGAACCTCTTTCATGGAGGTTAAGACACACCTGACACAAAATGTCAATGAGTTATCAGACGCCCGCTTGGTGATCGTTGGCTGCATTGCTTGTCTGTGCTGAGGGAAATTTAGCTCGCTCGTAATTATCGTGTGACTACTGGGATAGTTGGTCGTGCAATACACATTACGTACATTACAAACATTTTTATGTCTTAATTCGTATAAAAAAATAAAAATCACGACTGGCGGGTTCGGTGAACGTGCATTTGAATTGGTTAGTGTTAAGAAAGTTAGATTGTATCATTTTGTGAAAATGCTGTAATATTGATCTGATCTGGCAACCCAGCCACTATGCGACATCACGTGATTTGACAGCGATCAAACCAGTGTGTGTTTGACTCTTCGTACGACGATGAGAGCGCAGCGGTTGCTCTCTGTGCTCCGGCAAATAAATATCCTACTTGTATGATATAAACAAGAGGACCATCTCGACTCTTTATTCTCCCAAATGCATAACGAAAGCGCTGATGATCTCAACAGTTAGGTTCGGTACCTCTGATACGGTACACCAGGGGCATACTTCTTAAAATAAATAAAAAACGCTGCGGTAGCCAAATGGATGAATAACAGTTTATTTATGGTGTGTGGCTTCGACAAAGCCAGCCTCAAAGACTGGAATGTTAATACAGGAGTTCGGCTAATACAATGGGTTACATCGTCACCTGTGAGGTAGAAATAAGGTTGCTATCACTTCTGGGTAAAACAATTACATGAATTTACCGAAAACTATACATTCGGTGAAAACAAAAAAAAATGGACATACTATATGCAATGAAAATGCTAGCCTGAGAATACTCAAACCAGAAAAATGAAAATAAAAATCACATTTCTTCCAAAGTGAAGGTATTCATACTAATATGTTAAAGCCACACCATTTAAATAAACATATTTCATACAGCATTTAATAAAATGCAATGAGCCACTTCTTCATGCACGATGATGCACTATAAAATGATGGTTAATAAAGCAGACAGCATAAACATTATAAAATTGCTTAAAAACAACATGCACTCATTTTAATGAAATTACATGTACAAAGGTAAATCCCCACCAACAACTTTACAAACAGTCTCAATGAGTATTAAACCCAATTATTACCATTTACGTGCATTCGAACTGGTACGCATGTCCGCTTCACAATACTACAGATCCAGGTTTCAATGTCTTGCTCTGGTCCACCTGTTTGTAGTATGTATGTTCTCCCCATGCCTGTGTGGGTTTTCTCCGGATACTGCGTTTTCCTCCCACATTCCAAAAACATGCATGGCAGGTTAATGGAACACTCTAAATTGTTCTGAGGTGTGATTGTGAAAGTGAATGTTTTTTTTATGTGTGCCCTGTGATTAGTTGGCAATCTGTTCGGGGTAGATCCCCCTTTCAATGCCCGAATACGGCTGGAGTGAGCTCCAGTATGGTACTCATGAAGACAAGAGGCTCAGGTAATGGACTGATAGATTTCCATTCACTTTCATGCATACATTTTCTGACCAATCAGACAAGCAGACAGCAGCTGCATAAAGTCTTCAAGACAAAGCACTTGAGACTGGTTTCCAACAATATTTTTTGTCTTTTGTTTTTTTTTTCCTTCTTAAAATTAGGGAATCCTGCCCCAAATGACTTAAGTACACTTAGTATGCAACAAGCAAAATTCTTCAAAACAATTTGTAGTTTTCAGAAAACATACAAAACGTAAAGAGTGCAGTCAGGACAGATGTGGAAGATTGCCACAAATGCTGACTGATGTGCACAGAGCAAACTTAAGGACAAAAACAGTAGCATAGCTACACTTAAGCAACTGTGTAAAAATATATGTTTTTGATAAATAAACATACAAAATGGAGACAAACAAACAGTCAAACAACAATGACAGGACAGGAAATAAAGAAATTGTGATTGTCATAAAGGGAAAAGTGATGAGGTGATTGCACGGGAGACATTAAACATGAACATGATTCAAGTCCAGAAATATATGTGCATTACAGAAGCACTCACAACATCAGAGATAAAACCAGACAGCGATAAAAATATAAACCTGACATAATTTAACAATTTGGCCAATTGTGTGAAAAAAAGCTATGGAGCTAAAAGCTGGAATACATCAGGATAATATCCATGAACGATGAAAGCACTTTGCTGACAGATTAAAAAGTGAGGTCTGTTCTGCTGCTCTTATGCAAGTACACATATGAATCTGATAAATGGTTTCCTTCCAGTTCTTCTTTGTTCATAGTGAAGAAAAAAATTAAACTAGTGATTAGCAAAGCCATTGCAATGCATATTCATATTCAATGACATTATGAATTGCTTAGACTAAATGCATATGACCAGGTATTAGATACCTGTTTGACACCGCGAGGCAACTCATACGTATTAAAACATACATTTGAAATGCAGCAAAAAATAGTTGGGGTCTTTATTATTTAATATTTATGTCAAATTCAATTTTGAACGATTGGGTTTCATTCATGAGATGTATGCCTCCCAAGCCTTTAGGATTTGTACGTCATGAGGCCACTGTAGGATGTTCAACACAGTTTGAGCAAAGAACTTGGAGCGAACCCCAAGGGTACCAAAAATACCTGAAGTGAAGATTTGGAAATGTTTTTCCCCATCACTCGGCGGAGTCGACATCCTGGCTGTTATACTCAGCTGTTTCCATCTTGAGGATGTAGGGAATTATGCTGTCAATTGAGACGTTGCCGATCAAGCCGGTAAAAAAGAGCTCCTCTGTGATGTTGGAGTTCATGAGGCGCAGCGCCGGAAGTCGCGTCAGGATGCGAGTCAACCTGAAGATGAGTCGAAACGTGCACGCAGACGCAGATGCGCAGACACACACAAAATAAGTGAACCAACCATAAGTGCAGAGTGAAAAACAAAGTCTAGTATTTTTTGGAGCATGACAAATTAGTGATTTGCAAATGTGACAAGTACAATTAGTGGAATGTGGGCTCTCTCCAGTGGTAAGTGAAGTAATCACTCGATTAAATACAAATAAATATGACTTTAAAATCTTGACATTCACAACAAAATAAGAAATTGGTACATATTTCATTTTTAAAATCCAGTGCAGTACATTTTTAAGTATAGTTCAACTATATTTGACTTCTGAATACATTTGCCTTTCAAGTTTAACTGTTTGTAAAATGTAAACTACTGATTTACTGTGAAACTAACTATAAAACAAAGAGAGTTGAGAACCCCGGACATGTCATTTTAGTACATGGCACAGTTTTCATTTCAGGGAATGATGTCAGTTTTTGTTTTTCATTTTCCAAAATGTAAGAGACGCGTTAATATAGCTTTTAGGAATCGAAATATTTCTACATTGAGAACTAAGGATTTTTTGAGTCAATTCACAAAAAGTGGAAATGCCTTTTATACCTGTACGTGTCATCTGGATATGTTTTCTGCACGTAGTCCTGTAGCTCCATCAGGGCCTTTTCTTGAAACTTTTCCACCTGTCCGCTGCAGTCGACACCGGGGTGATCTGTTGACATCAAAGGAATGCATTTCTCTTTTCCTTTTCTGCTTGTGTATTCCTCACATTCAAAACATTTAACTATTGATAGCAGTGGTGTGACAGAACACCCCACCTGGACTGAACAGGACGATGGCCTTCAAGTAGGCGTACTCATAGTTGTCTGTCTCTAATTTTGTCATACTGTTGCAGAACTCTTGGAACTTCCAGATGTGCTCCATCACCTGTTTCAGTCTTTCCCCTGACAGCTTATCTACAGATCACAAAAAAATTCACAGAAACACAAGGTCTGGCTGGATCACCATGAGGTGTCAGCAATCACATATAGTCCTCGGTAATACGGTGGTTCTTTGAGACACAAATGACCTAACGTTAGCATGTTTATTCGACTTTGACTATCAAAAAAAGACTTGAAGCCTTTTGTTGCCACTTGCAGTTGAAGATTACTTTCAAACAAAACAGAAAATACAATAAACATTTGAAACCACCGCATCATTTTACTGCGGTCTGCTAGCGGAATGCTAACACGTAATGGAAAACGCCACAGAGGGGCTAACTGATAGTAGCAACCCGACCCAATTACCCACACGTGACAGCCTGTCAAAAGGCGGAGTCAATTCGGAACAGTCATTTCAAATCAATATAACACAGTAAGAATTTTTTTAATTCGAAAGATGGCTTCCAGAGAAATTTAGTTTTTTTGTGTGAGCCAAAACGGTGATCAATTTTGTTGATTGTCTTTCAAAAAGACAGTCAAACGATGCATTGAAATTACTGTAAATCAGTAGAACTTGATTAGTTCTCGAGATATTCTTTTATGGGGGGGTTTAGAAGTCATTGAAGAGCTAATTCTGTCGTTTTCACAAAAATATCACAAAGATGGCCAGAATATGTCACAATGCAACAATGAGCATCCATGTTGCAGTTATTAGCAACAGATATTTGAACATAAATGTTGGAACAAAACATGTAAACAGCAAATATATTCAGATGCATTCATTCTTTATTCTCTGCAAACAACGAATACTATTAATTGTTGCTGACTGGGGAGCGGAAATCATCTCCATTGGTGTACAACTATGTATAGCAATACATTTTATTTACAAAGAATTTAACTACTTACTCAGACCTTTAACAGGATCGAAAATACATACAAAAGAAAAAGAGATGTATTTTTTTAAATCCCCCCTTTTTTATATTGCCCTGAGAAGGCCATGTCTCTCAGACTAGGTGAAGCACAATGACATCCATTGAAGGGAAGAAAACATTTCTTGACATTAAATTGAGTTGAAAATTTGCCTCCTCTGCCATCACCAAAGAGTGCCATGAAGTTATATTTTTTTTTTCCTGATCGAGTTACTACCAAGTCAGATTAAAAGATTGATGAAGGTGATGTGGCAAGATTTGCAGATAGCTTGAGTTGCAGAGGACAGGTAAAGATGCAATAGAGGAAATCTTCCTACCAAATGCTGACTCACATCTACTTTGCTTTAACCAGTCATCAATAGCATTAAGGCCCAAGGCAATGAAAAGAAGGGAATACACTCTATGACTAAAACATCCGGTGATCCTCACCTGAGAATCGGGCATATTTTAACACTATAAAGGTTGTTTTGTCCTATTGTGAGATGAAGATAGTGGAGACCCATACCATCCTGGATGCTACTTTGAAGGTGGTTGACAATGGCAGCCAAGATGGTGGACAGGTTCATCACATGAGCACATTGAGCGAGACCCAAAGTGAAGAGCTCATTCCAGCAGGCTCGCACCAAATTGGTGTTTTCTTCTTGCCTGGTAAAGATCCATGACAATTAACTAGATGTCACATGCATGCTTTTTACCTCTGACAGCTTGGCTCCAAAAGTTGCTTGTGACATGTGGTTGTTTTCTTAAAAAAGTCATTATTTTAAGGAATTTTACTCCCGGAAGTAAATGCTAATTTCCATTAGCACATCAATGGGATTTTACCTTGACATTACCTGGCATATGCAATGGCAGTGTTTATAAAATGAAAGCATGTTTTGGATTTAAATATAGAATGTGTCTAGTTCTTTTTATTGTGTGTTTCGTGTTATGGTAAACTTGAAAGTCATTAGTCTCCGGGCGGGACCTTACCCAAGAGCTACGAAAGCAGGGATGGAACGTGCCCAGTGCATTGAGAGGAAGAGAAGCCTGGAGGCCGACTCACAGATGTAGTGTACATTCAGGTACTCAGGCATAGGGCTGGGCATGGTCAGCTATAAGGAAGGCATTAGGACAAGTTGTCCAGGTTATTCACAGAAGCGGCCTTTCGGTTCCTTTTTTTGGGGGGGGAAATATACTGTCACTCTAAACCACCCACCTTGAATTTAACATGGCCATCTGAGAGCAGTGGCCCTTCCACTTCAATGATTGGGGTCTCCTGGTCTTGATCAATTAGCTGAAAGGTTGTTTCACTAACACACTTGTCGGTTATGACGCCCGCTTCAGGGGGATTGAGTACTTTGGCCAGGGTGTCAAAGGCACTGTGAAAAAAAAACACAGGCAGGCATGCATAAGCCCGTACATTTGTCAATTCACAGAAAACTTCAGAACACCAATAATAAGTAAGAGATTTAGCAGCAGATGCTGTACTTGGACCCAAGTACCGAGGTCGGGTACTTTTGCCATCTTTGCCCACTTACAGAGTCCTTTTTCATGAAAAGTTAAATCATGACATTTGCAATGCTTTGCTTACCGTGTTATCTCTGTCGTGTTTTTTTCTGTATATTGGCAGTCAGATGAGTCTCCGTTTTTCAAGTTCTGTTTTAAAGAGTCACTTAGGCTGGCCAGTGATGTCACCACATTTGCCAACGTCCCAAGGTCACCATGGCCAGACTCCATCTAAGAACAGATACAATTTTTGTCTGTGTCTTAGTCCATGGCTGTTTGATGCCTGTGAAAATATTTAACTCATTCGCTGCCATTCATGAATTTATTCGTGAATTGAAAATATGACGTAGAGCACCATTCCCATATTTGTTCGGGTCTTGTTATTTCATGCTTGGGTGCCGATAAAGTGCTGGCCATAGCCTCTGGAAATGTTTTTTTTTTTCTTGTCCACAAGGGGGCAGCATTTCCCTTTTTTCCATGTTAGTGCTTTGTACTAGCTTCAGCTGTTGTTAAAACCATATACAGTGAGTGAACTTACGAACACCTTATCTTACGAACTTTTCATCTTACGAACGTCAAATTTATGAAAATTAAACCTTATAATAAGCACTATTTTCATAATACACACCCACCACGGCTGGTCCATCAAGCACACGACCTTCGGATCCGGCGGAGTGATCTTCGGCGGAAGCACACGACCGAACAGCGCTCCAGCCGGCGCTACTTTCCACACCCCCTCTCATTGAATGCACACGTCGATCGCCTACTTGGAGCTTTTTGCTGATAATTTTACTATGATGGGACCGAAAAAAAAAAACACCCCAGGCTCGTGTTCAGCCCAAGAAGACACAAAATAAAATCACAGTCGCTGAGAAGAAGGAGATAATTGAAAAACACAAACGAGGTGTGCGTTTGTGTGATTTAGTGGCCGAGCACGGCTATACTAAGTCAACCATTGCTACCATTCTCCGGAACAGAAAAGCCATCAAAGGTGCGTCTGTTGCTAAAGGTGTTTCCGTGCTCTCAAAGCGACGGTCTCGGGCCATCGAAGAAGTTGAAAAACTTCTGTTAATTTGGATTAACAAAAAGCAGCTATCCGGCGACAGCGTGAGTAAAGCTATTTTATGTGAGATATCGCCATGCGCCAACCTGGAAATTCGGCGCTTAGTGAGGATTTTAAAGCCAGCAACGGATGGTTCGAGAACATCTCAGGGCGAGGAGGAGATGGCTGCAGCATCAAGTGAGTTCATAAAGGCAATGTTGGCAAATTGGAATGATGTGCAGGCTTTTACTGAACAGTTCCATTCAGAAAAGATTGTGGCTCTGACAATCATCAACATGATGAACAATAATGTGATGTCTCAGCTTCGTAAGACCTTACAAGTCAGAAAGCAACAGGTGTCAAGACGTTTTTAATCAGCAAAAATGATGAGGAGTCTCCAAAGAAAAAAGAAGAGAAGCCACACCAGAGGTTAAGTTACCAACAGTCCTTATGGAAGGTGACTCTCTTTCCATAAGCCATCAACGACCATCAAAAAGGTAAATAAAACTTTATTTTACAGCACAGTTTATTTCTTTAATTACAGTCCTCATGTAATGTGCCTCTCTTTCCAAACAGCAATTCCCTTTGACCTTCGACCTCCAACGCCATTCCATCAAGCCATCAATGACCATCACAAATGTAAATAAAGTGACTTTATGATATGCAGTGTATTTCTTTCCTTACAATACAATTACAATACAATAATTATACATAGAATAAGGTATGTTGTGTGTAGTTTTAAGGCTTATTTAGTTGAAAAGTATATTTTATGGAAACCCGGGAACTAATTATTCCCATTTTAATGGTTTCCTATGGAGAATTTTTTTTTGAGATACACACTTTTCGCCTTACACACTCTGTCTGGGAACCAATTAAGTTCGTAAGTTGAGGTCTCACTGTATAAACCAATATGTACAGTAAAGTCTCGTTATATCGATATCGTTTATATTGATAATACGGCTTATTACGACACTATTTTTATTTCCCGTGCACATTTCTAGTCTTTTTATGTATAATTAGTTCCATTTAGTACGATTTGTGGTTTTTACGATAATCCGGTTACGACGGTGCTATTTTTCATCTCCCGCCGGCCATTTTGCTATGTTTATATCGATACAAAAGATATTTAAGATGAATCGATATTTGCTTAGGGGTTCTATACAGTACCACCATTATCGAAATCTGTATCGGTCGCTGTATCGGTCGCGACATTGGTCGACTTGGTCACGTGAGTTTGTTACGTGACCAGCTCCCGTGTAGCAGAGCCATTATCATTTTCAGACGCCAGCTCGTCTGTAGCAGACGAGATTGAAATGTTTGTGTTAAAAGGTAAAAATGGGAAGCAGAAGAAGATTGGTGACTTTTTTAAATTGCATACATAATACAGTAAGATGTAAGCGTTGCAGTTTCCCTGTTGTGTTATGTACATGCCCACTGTACTGTATATGAATGCAATCGTTTTTTGCAACAATGTTTCTTGTTTTGTCTGCTGAACCGTAATGATTTTGAAAATTACTGTACCTTCCATACTGTGTATCAAAGGACAACCAATGTCACTTTTTATTCAAATGCAAAACACCAATAAAAATGACTTCACGCCAAGACGTCTTGCATTGCTTGTGAATCCAAACAATGGCTTCAGATTTGGATAATATGCTTTCTTGTTACACATCCAGTTATGAATATGATTCAAATACACTGTAGTTCTGAAGAGGAAAGTATACATGTTTGCAATCGATTAAAGAATTATATGTGCCATTTTGAGGCAACATTGGGGGAACATCTCTCCCCCCCCCCCCCCAAAAAAAAAAGAGGCACAAAATGGCGAGCTCATATGGCCAGCTCCGTTTCTTATATGGCGCTTGGATGCCCTCTTTTGGCGGCATTTGTTAATGCAGTTCGGCGCAGGACGGATATATCGACAGTACGGTTATATCGACATTTTTTCTAACTCGAGAATATCGATATAACGAGACTTTACTGTACTATGAATTGCCACCCTCATTTCAAGCTCATATAACTCCAGACCCATATAATTTAGGAATTAACTATTTTCATCTGATGAAAGAAGAGAGTCTAAACTTTCTAACGCTGTATTGATTGTTTATGTAGTCCAAAAACTCAATATTATGTGGGACTTAAAATTGAAGTGACTATGACAAAAACCCTGGCAATGGAGTGGAAATATTTTTGCACATCTGGCAGTGAATGAGTTAATGTCAGTGGATTTTTGCACAATCTAGAACACTGAAAGTTACACCTTTGAGTCAGTTGTCAGCATCAGCGTTCCATCACTCTGCACGACAGGCTGTTGGATGTTCACCAGCATCCCCTGGTCCAAAAGGCTTGATCTGCAAGCAACATGGGACCCGCATTGCAGATGACGCCTGTCAACCTGCCAATACTGTGAAGTTACCGTTTGTTTTCACTGACCTGGAACCATCTGTCTCCGTGTCCGAGATGAAGGTTGGCGTGGCGATGAGCGGACTGTTAATGTCCTTGCGGATGTATATTTTTTGGGTTGAGGGTGCGCAGTTGACATGTTTCTCTCTGGGCACATCTGCAGGCTTCCTCTCACTTTGAACAGCTGGGGGCAATGAGCAAAATATGTTCTGAATCAAATTTGTAGTTTCATCATTCAGTCTCCAAAGGTTTGGAGACAGTTTGGGGTCATGGGTGATGTGGAACCAAAAACGAAACCTGATCTGTAATTGTTTGGAGTGTTGTTTTAATGCACTAAATTCTTGACTCACAGTCAGTCTTCATCCCCATGTTGAGACATTTCTTCAACCGGCAAAATTGGCAGCGGTTGCGGTGGTGCTTGTTTATGACGCAGTCCTGTTTACTGCGGCAGCTGTAGGTCAGGTTTTTCCTCACACTGCGCTTGAAGAAACCTTTGCATCCCTCACAACTCATTGCTCCGTAGTGACGGCCTGAACACAAGTAACGTGATTAGACTCATTTTTTTGTGCGTGTGAGAGCAGATTAGGATCCTCTTAATCACAGACGGGAAGAAACAATCCATGACATGACAGTTAATTCAACCACCTGAAGCCTTGTCCCCGCACACCACACAGTACTCAACCATCTGCGGCCGACTCAGATCGCCCGATTGGCCGAGTAACTGCTCCATCGATAGAGGATCTGTAACAATCTGAGAACAAAGTGATAGACATGAACACAATATTTTATTGCCATATACAGTAAAGTCTCGTTATATCGATATTCAAGGGAGTCCGAAAAAATATCGATATAACCGGGACTATCGATATATCCGATATCGATATAACGAGACTTTACTGTATGAACAAACAGATTGTTTTCATGTCGCTCTGGTAAAATGAACACTCAGTTGTTAAATCATCTTGGGGAAAAGGGTGAGGAAGACGCAAGTTTCACGTATCACTGCGTGTGAGTCGGGCATTTAAAGTGGCCCTCCGAGTTGAATGGGAGGCTTGGAAGACCAGCGGCGAGAAATCGTTTACCAAAACTGGCTGTATGCGAAGCGCAACTTCTGCACAAGTCGGCCAATTGATAGATCCTGACAGCGAGCAGTGTGAAAAAAATCAACCATCACCAACAGCTTTGGAAAAGTCGGTTTGCTGCGTGACGGAGAGGACAGCACAAGCTCGGGAGTGACTTTACCGCTGGATGAAAGTGACACTTGACGCGACAACAAAAGAAAGAATGAGAGCGTGTGTTGAGAGGAATGTCTGACGTTATTCCAATCCGACTCCCATAGTTTCAGTGCACAGGAGGAAGATGAGGACGGCTCTCAGCGACTTGCTATGTTTTTGTAACCAGCCCTGTTAGTGAGTGCAAACGTATTTCTTCCGTGTCTCAGTGACTAGGTATGTTTTTGTACCCAGACCTGTTAGTAAGTGCTAACGTGTTGCCCTGTTAGGGCTGTTACTTCCGTAATGCTTGTTGCCAAGTAAGAGGCACTGTTTTGAAAGAAAAGTTAAGGTATATAATCAAAACTTTGAAAACATTTAATAATAATAATAATAATAATAATAATAATAATAATAATAATATGAACCGTCTGTCTTTATATAAACATGCGGCTTATAGACAGGTGCAGTTTATGTATGTACAAAATGCTTTTCCCTCCCAAAACATGACTCGCAAATCATTACTTTTGAGGCTCGGCGTCTCCTTCTCATTTTTGCTCTTCAATGTTGGGCAAAATACACATTTTGATGACTGAGATGCAAAAACGCTTATTTGGAGCCTTGTGTTTCAACTACATTTAGCCAAGAATCTAAACAGGAGTTAGGGAAACTACCTCCCCCGTGTCTATACCTTAGCCTTGCTCTGTAAATTCCTGCAAGAAACGGAACGTCACGTGACCAAACCCAGAAAGCAAGCCAGCAGGCTTCCTATGTAGCTACAATATGGTGTTGACAACATGAAGGTTTCAAGCCGACATTGCTTCAATTGTGTTTCCTTTTTGGCTGACGTTTTCAGACAAAAAGTTGAATACTAATAATAATAATATTCTAAGATTACAGATGAAGTCAATATTTTCAAAGCCTTGTCAACATAGAAAGGAAGGTGGTATTGTATTGTATTGTATTGTATTGTATTGTATTGTATTGTATTGTATTGTATTGTATTGCATTGTTGTCACCTGTATCCTTCCTTGCATCAGACTGTCTGCAGATGTAAAAATTAGCTGCTTTGTCCTGTGGTTGTCTGGAGAGGTGAAAATAACTTTTCCTGCCCCTGAGCTGTCCGATGTGGTCAGAATGAATTGCTGCTTGGAAGCACTGGAGGGGTTCATGGCAGTCACAATATGAATCTTCTGACCACTCTGTCGGTCAGTTACAATCTGAAGAATGAGAGTGACAGTGTAGCAGATATACTGTGCTGTGGCACAGGCTAATATAAGAAAAAACTAGATAATAAGGGAGGTGGAAGATACCATACCTGTGTCCGCTGTGATGTTACTGGAGCCTCACTAGACACAATCTGAAAGCACTTGGGTGACTGACTCATCGCTGAGTCTGTTGGGAAGAACGATAACCTATAATTTGAAAACGTTTTTATGGATATTAATTAAGCAGGTCAGACAAACACAACACACACATTGCCCTGCATAATCCTGTTTACGGAGGAGCATATAAGCCGCTGGCTGTCTCAATTCAGAGCAGAATCAAAATTTCAAACAATGAACAAAAAAAAAAACGTTCGGACAAATTTGAAGCCACACTCACCTCTGCCTCGTAATCAAAGTCCATTTTCTGCTGAGAGAGCAAATTCAGGTTGGCCGTCATGATGATAATGTAAGGTCATGAGTCAGGACTGTCTGGAACAACGGAAAGTTTATTTAATGTTTAATCACACACAAAGATGCATAATAACAAGCGAGCGGATACAATACTTGTGCTGGTGTATCCTGAAAGCTATTCAATATTTTTGTATCAATACAGCATTTTCCTACCTGAGTTTGTAAAATAGTTTCTGAATCAACACATTGAAATGTTGACATCTATTTGACTAAAAATCCCCCATTTAAACTGCGATGGTCAAGAAAATACATTCAGTCAACATTCAAGCCATTTGCCCTGTTCTCTCAATTGACCTGCCTTGGTTGCTTGCTTCCTCCGCTGTGGTGTACGATATGGAAACACTCGTGTCACATTGAAGGGTTCTACATTAACGGCCCACTGCGTGACTTTATGCAGTCACCAAAGGTTCACAGTTCAATAAATAACATTCAAAAATAGTTCAATAAATATGATGAAATCAACACATTCTTCACTTTTGTTTAATGTGAAATATACTTTAGAATTTTAGCCACCTAAATCGATCAACTGTCATTCATAGTTTTACTGCTGGGAGCACGTTTTTTTGCACATCAGAGTAAATCATTCCATTAAGACTGGTTTGAACAGCATTAATGGATTTGAAAACATCAAATGCAATAAAATAAATATGTATGTAATCTGTGACTGTAAAGTGTCCTAGAGAGTTTTGAAATGCACTTTTAAATGAAGTGTATTATTACTATTAATTTTTGTGCAAAAAAACACAACATGCAAAAAAGAACATCGATCCACAGAAGTAATATTTTCTTAAATACCCCAGAATAAACTTGCAAAATATGAAAATTGCACCAGAAGCTGATGTGAAATCAACAAATAAAGGTGCACTAGGATGAATAGTATTGTACTTATTGTATAATGAAAATAAAATGCCTGATAGTTACTGTAAGGCCACTAATACATGGATCATCAGTGCCTGAAAGCACAAGCCTTCATGTAGAATCCTGAAATCTCTCAACTGCACGTCAACATTTTTCTGTTTACAACACACTGGTATTGTCGTCAATTTTACCTCTCGTAAAATACAAATAATCATCGTACTCTAAGGACTATTTTCATATTTTATATATGTGTACATTGGTATGCATTCATGTGGGAGATCACTGCAGATCCAAATATCTTTATGGAGCTCAATCGGTGTTTTTTTTATGGCAATGCAAACGCTTTGGCACCCGGAAGTACGGAACGTCATGGTGAGACTGTCTATAAAGGGAGGGGCGTAAATCTCCAAGTATCGCAACGATTGGCTACGAACCACAACACAACAAAATGGAGAATTTGGCAAGCAGCCAATAACACTGGAGACGAATCTTCACGACGAATACATGTCAGCACATTCATGTTCCCGCACACTAATTATTCAAGGTGGCTCGTGGCAAAAAACTGTTTGGCGATTCAGCATGATGGGGAGAGGGAGGGGGTGTCTCACGACATTTCCGCCACATTTGTGTCGCCGGAATGGCAAAGGTAAAAAGGTCGTGTTGTCTACGGTTAGCTGACCAGGCTAGCATAACACGACCACATCCGCAACGTGTTCATTATTCATTCTACAGTGACATATCAACAGCGTACGTTAGAAACGCTGTACATCATACAAATGCACATATAAACCCAATTCAGAAGAGCCGCTCTGCGCAATGGCCTCCTCGACCGAGTCGCGCGTCGGCTCAACTAGCATACAAACCGGGAGATTAGCACGGCTAATTTATCATGCGCACAGTCTCAACGCTTTTCTGTGCTTTTCAAGTCGAGGCCGACCCTTACCTTAGAAAGTGTGAAAACGGCGATTTGTGAGCTGTCTGATTTTTTACAAAATTAATTGTTTGGATTTTCTGCTGTTAAAGGTCATAGTTCGTGACCCGTTGATGGTTGGAAGTTTTTTCTTTTTTTCCCCTTCTTCCTCCGGAGCGTCCCCGCGCTCCTCCTCCGGGCGCGTGCGAGCCAGACAGGTGTGACGTCATTGTGTCTACCAAGAGACACGTGTGTCTGCATGTGAATCAGGGCGTTCGTTCTTTCACTCGTCGATCGAGAATCCAAATTAAAAACAAGATTAATTGTTTTGTTATTCTTAATGCACATTTATCTCGTGATCACCATATTTTAGTGTTTCTTCAAGTCAAAAACTAAATTATAAACATAATATAACACAACAATTAAGACACTCATTCAATGTTAACCACTTTTCTGCGCCTCCTTGTTGTATGAAGCAGCTATAGATGAGAGTATAGAGAATATTATGAACATTTCCTATTAACATTGAATTCTGTTATTTGCGTGGGCTTGATATAGAAGTGATGCTGAAATAACATTTATAAAATCGTTATCTGACGTATGTACTGATCTCACGTTTTTATACAGAAGTAAATTGACATCATTTGCCCACTGGGAGTTGCTTGTTCTGTAGCCACAAAGGGACATAAGTCTTCTTGTGCCGGTCCCAAGCCTGGATAAATACAGAGGGTTGTGTCAGGAAGGGCATCCGACGTAAAAGCTTGACCAAAACAAATATGCGGGTCAAACCTCTAAAGATGGAGGACACTGGTTTGCTGTGGCCACCCCTTGAGAGGAAAAGCCGAAAGGAAAAGAAGATATGCCCCCGAGGACTGCTACATTCCAGACTCCTCGCTGTGAACCAGCAGGAATTAATTGTAAAGTAATGTGAAGATGAAACAAAAGTACCACAAACCACCGTTTTCCCGATAATGTCGCCCCAAAACCGAGGAAAACTGTTAATAAAAAAACAGGAGTACCGGTAGCTGAAAATGGCATCACTGATGTATGCTTTAGTTCTCTATGATCTAAAGGACACGCGACGATAGACAAAAGCAAACAAAAATCTGAAACTAAACAAAACAATCCCAACAAAAGCGCGTGCACGGGGAAGCTGGTTTGGGCACGCGACAACCGCAACGTCCAATCAGATCACCGGGACGACAGCTCCTTCAAAAATGGGGAAAAAATCCCCAGGTGGTATATTTTTCACAACAAAAACATTGTTTTTCTTCCATTGTCAGAGTACCGGGACAACAGCCCCTTTTAAAAATAAACATTCCTTACATGGCACATTTTACACACAAAAAATATATTCCCCGTGTGATATTATTTCATATCGCGAGAAATTAAAGTAAAGTAAATGAACCGGCAAGCTAACTCAGTTAGCTTGCCGATTCACTTGACAAATGGACAATTAAACTGTCCACTTGACTGACAGGAGCAACGTCCAATCAGATCACCGGGGCGACAGCTCATTTAAAAAATGTGAAGAAAAAAAAACATTCCACGTATTGTACATTTTTTCACAACAACAAAAACATATTTTCTTCCCTTGTCAGAGAACTGGGACAACAGCC
This sequence comes from Hippocampus bargibanti, assembly GCF_051943395.1. Classification (NCBI taxonomy): domain Eukaryota; kingdom Metazoa; phylum Chordata; class Actinopteri; order Syngnathiformes; family Syngnathidae; genus Hippocampus; species Hippocampus bargibanti. Next base: position 15,472,109 of record NC_142734.1, read on the forward strand.
TCCTTTAAAAAAATATTCATCACATGCTACATTTAAAAAAAAAAAAAAAAAACATTTTCCCCGCGTGATATTTTTTCTTATCGTGAGGAATTAAAATGAAGTAAATGGACGTGGCATTGGACAGAAACGTGTTCAGGACTTGGATTGACATGTCAGCAGAACGTTTCTCGAGCAACTGTTGAGATGAGCGGGTTTCCGTCACAATTTCCAAAGTCTCATTCTGGTCGAGCTTCTTCATGTCGACGGTGGGGGTGGTGGAGTGCAATGCTCGTTCGATCGTGTCTTGTGCGCAGCTGCGAAGCCCACTTCTCCGCTGACTGGGGCGTCCGCAGTATCCGCAGCGCGAGAGGAGGAGAGACCACCGCGTGAAAGCTACGATGGTCGTTCGTGGGCTGTGGATATGCATACCAAGGTGGGGAAAACGAGGGGGGCACTCTGGCTTCTTGTCGTGCGCTTGCGTAGCCATCATTGGCATTGCCGTCTTCGCTTTGCTTTTTGTGGACCTTATTGAATACTGGATCACGTCTCTTGGAATGAGCGCCGTGCCGGAGCCACATGCCCGCATATTCCCCCCGCAGAACGTCCCTCCTTCCAGACCCGAGGAGTTTTTGCTCATGCCCAGTCCTTTGGTGTGCCAGCGCGCCAAGCCGTACCTCATTACCATGGTTATCTCGGCCCCTGCTCACCACAGGGCACGTGAAGCCATCAGGGACACGTGGGGTGGGGTGAGCAACGTGAGTGGGCTGAGGGTCATGACCCTCTTCATGCTGGGTGTTCCATCTGACCCAGGACTGGCCAAAATGCTCTTTGAGGAGGCTCGGGAGCAAGGGGACTTGGTTCAAGGGCGTTTTCTGGACTCGTACGCCAACCTGACCCTGAAAACTTTAGCCCTGCAAAGCTGGGTGCGCCGCTTCTGCCCCCAAGCTCACTTTATGGCCAAAGTGGATGACGACGTCCTATTCAATCCCAGCGCACTCCTGCACCTACTGAACAAGAACCGCAGCCCGTACCAACAAACTGACTTGTACCTTGGCAGGGTGCATCTCCGCGTGGCTCCAGACCGGGACCCTCACAGCAGGCACTACGTCTCGAATGAAGCCTACCCGCCATCTGTTTTCCCAGACTATTGCAGTGGTACAGCTTATGTTTTATCGCGCTCCGCATTGCTCAAAATATCATTGGCTGCGTTTGTGTCACCCTTATCCACTGCTCAACCTCCTGAAGATGTGTTTGTGGGCGTGTGCGCCCGGGCAGCTGGTATCGTGCCGACGCACTCCCCCCTGTTCTCTGGTGGGCCACCGATGCCGTACGGGCGCTGCTGCTACCAAGCCATGGTGTCAGTGCACCACATTCCACCTCGGGATATGTTATACTACTGGGCTGATACTCACTCATCGGGACAGTGCCTGTGGTTCAGCACGCGAGCATCTTTGGGGATGTGCAAAGTTGGCTCGCTGCTGGGCTCAGTGCTTGGCCTGGGGAAGGAGACGTGAATGGCGCAAAAGTCTACTTTTTTCTTACAAAAAACCGACAGGGGAGATGCAGCCGCCCTCATTTCAAGCTCATATAACTCCAGACCCATATAATTTAGGAATTAACTTTTTTTAATGAAAGAAGAGAGTACAAGGTTTCTTACACTGCATTGAATGTTTAGGTCACAGGTGTCAAAGTCAAGGCCCGCGGGCCAAATCCGGCCCACCACATCATTTTTTTTCGGCCCGCGAAAGCAAATCAAACTTGTTAAATTCCATGATGATTGCTAAAATCTGAGCCAAAATTTCATATTTTTGGATGTCAACCACAATAAAAGTCATTATTCTTGACTTCAGATTTGAAAACGAGTTATTCATTAATTTGCTGTGTGCTCTATATGTAATATTTGAAGGGATTTAAACATTCTAATGGGTTCCCCAAATTCATAACGGCCCTCGAGAGGAAACCATAACTACAATGTGGCCCGCGGCAAAAAAATGACTTTGACACCCCTGGTTTAGGTAGTCCTAAAACTCAATATTCTGTGGGTCCTGCAATTCGAGTGACAATGACAAAAACCCTGGCACTGGAGTGGACACGTTTTTGCACATGTCTGGCAGCGAATGAGTTAAAGAACACTTGTTCAGCTGGTGTAAATGCGTTCTATTTTTTATTCTATCAGTGTTGACACCGAAATGGACTAATTATTGGGCACCATTGCTGTAATGGGGCACATGCAGGAAGTGAGTTCATCAGATATGATCTGGGCATCTTTGCACTGGCACAATCCATTGTCAGACCTGTTTCCCAACATTGATGAGTCAAGGCACATATTTTAAACTAGAAAAAACATGAGCCAGTTTAATTGAATGCATGTTTTCTATATCAATATAAACTGTAGGGCACCCGTGTTTAATTTCTGCCAGTGTGGGGTGTCCACTAGAGGTTGTCGTTGGCCAGGCAATAACTTGAGACTGGAAGAAACCTAAGAAATACTGTCATTAAACTGTTTTTACTATGAACGTGTAGAGTCATGATAACCTCATAAAATTGCGATATTATTTGCTATTTTTGCTAGGAAGAGCTGTCCAACCTTTTTTATGATTTTCCAGCAGTTCATGTATTTCGTTTTTCTACTTTCATTCCTTTGATCACTTTGCTGCTGTGAAATGTAAATTTCTCCACTGTGAGACTAATAAAGGCATATCCAATCCAATCCAATCCAATCCATCTATTCTGAAAAGTCCATCTTGAAAATGGCTTTAACAGTATCTCTGCAACCAAACCAATTTCTTCTCCTCCTTCAGTCATTGTGGGTTGACACAACCGCTATTTTATCAACACAACAATATATTCGCTCATGGAGCTCGCTACAGATTCAGTGTGCTCGCTCTGGCCAGTATGCACTTATCACTACTACTATAATTGGCTAGACACTAGCCAATCATGTGACTAGTTAATCATAATTTGCGAAAACTGAAGTTGACAGCGCCTTTGAGCAGGCCTTGGGTTGCCGACTTGAACTCTGATTGGTTAAAGCAAGTATTTCATTGCCATTGATTTCTATGCTCCAGGGCCTGGAGACCTGTTTGTGAAAGCATCCGGATAGATTTCAAACCTTGTAACAAATGATGGCTGAAATGTGATTGGGTAAATGCTAAAGTACGAAAACACTGCAAGCAGCACAACAGTAATTTCAGTTTTGTCTATTGTCTTTACCCCAAGAAATATTGATACTAAAAATGAATCAATTTTGGAGTGCAGTACTCACATGCAAGGTTTCCCCCAGTGCCACATAATCTTGCCAGGCACGTGTGCGAAGCTCTCCCTCTCTCTCCTGTGTGTGTGCGCATGTGTATTTGTGGCACTTAGAAATTAAATGTATTATAGTGGAACCTCTGTTTACGAACCCCTTGGCTTACGAAGTTTTCGGTTTACGAACGTTACATTTATGAAAATTTTACCTTGGCATACAAACTATTTTTCGGGATACACACGGAGCTGCCACAATGAGTGATGTGTCGTTCATGAATGATCCCGTTCTCCAAACAAGGAAATGGCAGCTTCGGTTAAAGCCACGTGATTGGTCAAGAAACCAGCAGTGGGGGGGGGGGGGGGTTAAACATCAAAGAGACAGGCAGACAGAGAGAGACAAAACACACACACGAAAGGGAGAGGACAGAGCTTGAAACAAAAAAAAGAAAAGGGGGAAAAAAGTAAAATGGTGAGAAAATGGATAGAAAACAGTGGAATTTGGACCCATTCCAACGTTGATAGTTCAAAAGCAGAGTGTAGACTGGAAGGTTAAATATCCTATCAATCAGGCTCCACAAATCAACGCAAGTCATCTGTACACTTGATGCAAAAACCTATTAACCCAGCTACACAGATCACAATTGATGAACTAGATACAATTATCACAGAGAAAGCACCGACAAGTGTTTAATGCTGAGGAAACCGGACACTCCAGAGTTTATTTCTTTAATCATAATACTATAGCACATTTATTATACATAAAATAAGGTATATTTTGTGTAGTTTTAAGGTGTAGAAAATTAGAATGTAAAAAATTATGTTTTATGGGGACCTGGGAACGGATTATTCTCATTTTAATGGTTTCCTATGGGAAATTAATTTTTGGGATACACACTTTTCGCCTTACACACCCTGTCTGGGAACCAATTAAGTTCGTAAGCCAAGGTCCCACTGTATTTTGTTTTTTTTTACTTTATGTTACTTCCGGGTTGAGTGAACGCTGGCGCGTGTGGCTGCCGCTGCTCACCCACAGAAAAAATATCCTGTGACTGTAAAGTGTCTTTAAGAGTTTTGAAAGGTGCTTATAAATGAAATGTATTATTACTATTATTATTATAACAGTTGAAAGACAATAAAAGGAGGCTGAAAGACAATTTGGAATTATTTACGAAGAATTCCTGGACAAAATATAATTAACATCAGTCCGTGCGTGATTCAGATATTTTTAGGCCAGCGGAGAAGGCCTTGCAGGCCCTGACGGCCCTCCACTACCTAAAGGTCAACCTTGGTAGGCAATATTAGCTATTTGACATCCCATCACCGTCATTGTTAATTAGTGCAGAACTGTGAGGAAAAATAACTACAACACAACCCATCCGTTTGTATGGCATGTACTGAGCTTGTTTTATGGTATTTTATTGTCACAATGGTAGTCAATGATAGAAGAAAATGTTTCTTTGCAAATGAAATACCTTACATGTACAAACATGATATATAATTACATGTGCTTTAACAACACTTGTATGTATAACACTTTTTACATAATGCACTGAGTCCCCGTTGTTCCAATTCAAGCAGTATTTATTGCGTTTTATGACGAGAGTAAATATTGACTGAGGGTTGTGCTGATGACATGAGCAAATCTACATAAAGTTTGACCCCCAGTTTGTCTGGCTTCACTCCTCAATCCAATCAAATTTATTCCTAAAAATAAACAGATGTTTTTTTTTACATCTATGACATTACTGTGAATGGAATGTGGGCATTCAATAAAGGAGTCAAAATATTTCCACAATTCCTGTTTTGTTTTACCTGCCATGTTTCAAAACAGTTTGTCACGAGTCAAAGTACGCTGCTGACACCAGGAGAATGTGTGTGTGCATGTGTGAATTTGCATGTAATATTTAACCAGCACCGAGGAACAGGCATCAGGAAGGAGATGAAAGTTGTGGCTATTGTTTTACTTCCTTCTATGTCCCATTTCCAGCCTTTTGTTTCAATTAGTAAAAATTTGTGTGTTTTTATTCTGATGTGACTTGTAGGAGATACTTCAACTGCAGAATACATGCACATTTTGAATGCCATCAAAATATTTTTTTTATATGAAATAACTAAGATGGGGATATCTTTGGGGGGGGGGATATCATTCAAAAGCACAAGTTTGTTCAGAAGCAATTCCCATATTTAAATTTCCCTCTGCAGACAGGATGTGCTTAAGGTATGAAAGAAGCTACACTGCCACATCATTCACCACTGACTACAAACAAACGTCACTCATCAGAAACAATGTCCTCCTTCCCAGGTTAGCGGCAGGACTTGTTTCGACCACACGGGGCGTGCGTCACTCGGAACAAGGATGTCACAGTGTTTGAGGGGCACAATGGCTTCTCTTTTATTTCTGGAATCTTCCAAGAGCTGATTTTTGACTTCTGAGAGCTTCCCTCTTCTTTTCCTTTGCTTTTTGTTCGTGCTCCAGTTTCATTTTGTCCTCCATACTTTTCACGATAAGATCCTGGATGGGGAAAGGAACAAATTAATCGTGACAGATATCCTCAGCAGATGCAATAACAGAGATACCAGCATTTGATTGCACACTTACCCTCTGGTCAATATTAGCAACCTGTCTCTTGCGCCTTTCCACATTGCCCGCGGAGCTACGGCCTTTTTTCTTATGCCTGGGGACAAACTTTTCTCTGGCAAGAGGATCAAAGCCCTAGAGAGACAAAGTGTTATTTTTATACTGTCTAGCGGGGTTTCTTTTAAATTTGAAGCTCAATGACAAGAATTCTCAAACGGACCAGGGCCTCCACTCTGTCTTGGTGCCTTTGTTGGAAGGTGCCAAGATCAACCTTTCCAAGTTGAGTTGGGTCCAAACTGATCAGCTCAGGCTGGACCTTTTCCAGCAGCGCGTTAACTTCCCATTCCTGCCTTTGCTTGGCACTGCGGTATGGATTGGAATCAAGGGCATCAAAGTTGGGCTCGCCCGCACCTGGAAATTAATATGAGGATGAATGTTTTCTTTGAAACATTCAATCACCATCTCAATATTGCAGCTGTTGTGAAAGGTATACAGTGAACCCTCGTTTATCGCGGGAGATACGTTCCAAAAATAGCCCGCGATATGTGAAACCCGTGAAGTACAATGTAGTCAGCTTTTTTTTTTACACAATGCAAAACTGTACATACTGCAGAATGAAACAAAAAATAAAACCTCTTTTTTTTAATAGTTTAAAGAACGGTGTTGTAAAACAATATTTTGCTGCTGCGCCTATTTGTCCTGACTCCGCTGCGCTGTCGCGCCTTTCTCTACTGAAGGAGTCTTTCTCAGAGAGAAGAACATTGTTATCTGTAGTTGTTGGCACTCTTTTTTTTCGCAAGATTTTTATAAACCGACATGGCCCGATTTCTTGAAGCAGAATGCTCCATGAGCTGTTCAAAGCCAGTGTGTTTGATTTTATTATGCTTTGCTTGCAGTGTTGTTTCTTTTACTTTGTTTGTTTGCACATTTGCATGCCATTAATTAATTAAAACAAAGGTTTTTTTCCCTTGAAAAAAAATCGCGACGCACTGAAGCCGCGATAAGTGAACCGCGAAGTAGCGAGGGATCACTGTATAAACACGTGTTATATTGTATGCATACATAGTGGTGCCTTTAAATCTGAGTGACCCAACTTAACTCATTCACTGCCATTCCCGAATTTATTCGGTAATTGAAAATATGACGGAGAGCACCATCGCTGAATTTTTGGGGGTTTTGGGTTTTCATGCTTGGGTGCCGATAAAGCGCTGGCCATGGCCTCTGGCAATGTTTTCCTTTTCTACAAGGGGCAACACTTCCCTTTTTTCCATGTTAGCACTTTGTTCCAGCTTTAACTGTTAAAGCGCGACAAAAACCAATATGTATGTATTGCATTGTATTTTGGACAGCCACCCTCATTTCAAGCTCATATAACTCCAGACCCATATCATTTAGGAATTAACCCTTTTTTTCTTATGAAATTAAAGAGTACGTTTTCTAAGGCTATCTTGAATGTTTATGTAGTCCTAAAATTCAATGACAACAATGACAAAAACCTTGGCACTGGGGTGGACATATTTGCACATATCTGGCAGTGAATGAGTTAAGAGTTATACCTGAGGACGGTCCACTTTGCTTAATACTAATAAAAAACACTCAGGATGGGCTAACAATGGCACCACTGTTGCTCCATTATGTAATATAGACACATTGGACAGACAATAACAACATAGTCAATACGGAACAAACTAAAGTTGTATCTGAAGGCACATCAAAAAATGCCAAATGCTTTCAGACCTGGTACGAGCATGCTAGTGAAGCCTTTCCCGTGCCCGATCCCGAGGACATCCTCGAAGGGGCAAAAGCGTAGCTCACACGCTGCAGCTTGGGCTCTGTGGGCCATGTAGGGTTTTCTCACCGGAGAACTCCAGACATCCCTGTACACCTGCAATGGATGTTTACTGTATATCGTCAGAAGAAACCACAAATATATTTACAGTACTGCTTTTCTCGGGGCTTGTATGGAACATTGAGATAAAATTTGTGACGACACAACCAGGCAAAGTACATTTTACACCTGCCGTTCAGACATGTCATTTTATTAGAGGCAAAATCAGTCATCTTGTAACTTGTCTCAGCTGTGACATGTCCAACATTTTGCTTAGACGATCAGCATCTACGTCTGTTTTCATGCACAATCGATGTTTGCAAGGGAAAAAAAATGTGAGTAAAGAAGACAATTATTATTGTCCAACGCAAATCCTAGTTCATATAAGATGATATGACTGACCTGGACAACGTCTCCCGTGGCTGCAGCAAGCAGCCCCCGCTGGCTCAGTGACAAACAGGAAGCTCCAGCAGGGAGGAAGTAAGAATTGAGGTTCTGGAAAGTTCGGACGTCAAACACCTTCAGCTTTTTGTCCATGCCCGACGTCACCATATATCTGCCAAAACATGAAACGTGAAATTAGGGCCGTGACCGTTACCAGCCGGTGTATCATTTGGTACCGTGCCACACAGAATGAATAAATAACTTGCATTAGAAACTACTTTTTATTTATTACAGAATCTGAATCAGAATCAGAATCATCTTTATTGCCAAGTATGTAGAACACACAAGGAATTTGTTTCCGGTAGAACACGCTGCACTAGTATCGTTGTAAAAAAAAAAAAAAAAACTGCTAAGTGGCACTATACAGTTCCATTTTGGCTATTGTTGAAAGAGTTCAAAGAGTTAATGGCTTGGGGGAAGAAGCTGTTTAAATGTCTGCTGGATTTGGTGCGCATGGATCGGTAGCGCCTGCCTGAGGGGAGTAGCTGGAAAAGGTGGTGGGCAGGGTGCGGAGGGTCCAGTAGGATTTTCCGCGCCCTAGTTTGGATTCTTGCAGTGTGCAAGTCCTCAAGAGTGGGTAGGGCGGTGCCAATGATTTTTTCCGCCGTCCTAACTGTCCGTTGAAGTCGGATTTTGTCCATTTTTGTGGCGGCCCCGAACCAAACGGTGATGGAAGAACACAGGATGGAAAGATGAAAGATGGTAAATGGAAAACTTACTAGATTCCCTGTGACATTCATCGACAGTATGCCACTCTTGACGTAGGTCAAGGTGCATTTCTCAGTCACGTGATAGGTTACCACCAAAATGAAACCCAGGAGCTAGCAAAATGAAATGGAAAAAAGGCCTTTTGGAGTCTTTGGGAAGTTTATTTGGGAATGGGAGAAGGGCCAAAACAGGAGACCGAAGAGAAGCATACGATTTCCAAGAAAAAGAAGGTTGGATTTCATAAGACAGTATCAGGAGCCCTACTTAAGATCGGGATATTATGGCGATTGCTATTTTTCATGCACTTTGCGTTTTTGCCAGATAAGACATTCCTCATGCCATAATTTATGTTTGATATTGATGAGAAATAGCAGTTTTCATGCAGGTCAAATCAGGTTATTTTGTTGTATTTATACACCACACCTCAAAGTCCCTGAAAATATCGTCTGATCTTAAATCGACTGACGTTAAACCGGTCAGGAGAGGAAAAACAGTGTGGGGACCGCAGCCTTGGATAGCACAAGATGGCGCCGATGCCCCATATATTTTGGGTTCATTCCTTCCATATACAGTGATACCTCGGTTTACGAACCCCTTGGCCTCCGAACTTTTCGGTTTACAAACGTGACATTTATGAAAATTTTACCTTGGCATACAAACTTTACCTTGGCATACTTTTTCGTACACGGAGCTGCCTCAATGAGTGATGTGTCGTTTGCGAACGAGCCCATTCTTCACACAACACTTCGGTTAAAGCCACGTGATTGGTCAAGAACGCAGCAGTGAGGGGGGTGGTTTAAACATTAAAGAGACAGGCAGACGACAGTGAGAGAGTTTCAACTTTGATAGTTCAAAGGCAGAGTGTAGATTGCAAGGTTAAAATATCCCATCAATCAGGCTCCACAAAGAATCCGCACAAGCCATCTGTACACTTGATGCAAAAAGCTATGGACTCAGCTAAACAAAACACAATTGATGAGGAACTAGATACAATTATCACAGAGAAAGCACCTACAAGGGATCATTCCTCAAGATGGTGAAAGAAGAAGGCTACGTTCCTCATCAAGTGTTTAATGCTGATGAAACCGGCCACTCCATTCCATCGAGCCATCAACGACCATCATAAAGGTAAATAAAACGACTTTATTATAGCGTACAGTTTATTTCTTTAATTATAATACCATAGTCCATTTATTATACATATAATAAAGTATATTTTGTGTAGTTTTAAGGCTTAGAAAATTAGAAAGTAGAAAATTGTGTTTTATGGGGACCTGGGAACGGATTATTCTCATTTTAATGGTTTTCTATGGAAAATTATTTTTTGGGATACACACTCTGTCTGGGAACCAATTCAGTTCGTAAGCCAAGGTATCACTGCAAATACATTTTTACTGTTTTGTTAAAGGTGTGTAATATCCTTGAAGAACTGGAAAAATATCTGGCAAACGAAACACATAATTCTTATCCCGGTAATTAAAAGAGGTGTGGTCCAGCTTTCATATAAGTCAAAACTATGCCCTTTGGCATCTGAGTTTCAAGGAACCGTGTTCAAGTGACATCTCAACTGAAAGACAAGCACAAAGTATGTGGGAGAGAAGCTCAGTTGAGCTCAAGAGTCATCGGATCATTTCCATATGCATATTAATAAAAATCAAATCCTCTTGAAGCAATTCCTTTTGAGGGATTTTTGACATATGTGAAATAATACTGAACTGTTTTTGATCTGTAATGTGGCAAATTTATGTTTGAAACTATCAAACCGCTGTGGGTGTCATTAACTTGTGATTTTTGCTATTTGCGGAAGGGCTATATTGCAAATACAATCTGTGGAAATATCATTTGGTATACATCAAAATTTAAAAAACACCTGACTGAAGATTAAAATGCTCAGTTACAAGTATACTAGGAAATGGCGCTTATAATGCTTAAAGCAGTGTTTTTCAACCTTTTTTCAACTGAGGCACGTTTTTTTTACATTGGAATTTTTTTGCAGCACACCACTAACCATCTCGTAGGAACGAGGCAATGGTGACGTGTAGCCACACGGCCGATTATTAAATTACACTCCTACTCTTTTCAGCACGGACACCGGACAATGACATAATATTGGCAGAAAATGATTAATAAATGTTTGTAAAATTTTACATTTGAAAAAGGGGCATTGGATAGTTTCTCACGGCACACCTGACAATCTCTCACGGCACACTAGTGTGCCGCGGCACAGTGGTTGAAAATCACTGGTTTAAAGGACAACCAAGACCATTTTTTTTGTTTCCTAACTGACATCAGAAAAACATTTTATAGCATCTAAAATACCCAAAACACGCAGGCTGATATTTTTAGTCACATGAAAAATACCAATAGAAATGACTTAAAGTGTCCAAAAACTACTTCAAAATCAAACTGGAAATGGCCAGTTTCAGAAGGCCCCCTTGTTTGTGACATCACGCCAAGACGTCTTGCCTTACTCGAGAATCAAAACAATGGCTTCAGATTCGGAGAAGATGCTTTCTTGTTACTCATCCAGTTATGAATATGATTCAAATAGTTCTGAAGAGGAAAGCATACATGTTTGCAATCGACTAAAGAAGTTATTCCGTCATTTTGAGGCATCAGGACTGAAATGTAGCGTCCCAGAAAATGCACAAGATGGTGCCCAAGCTTTGTTGGAAATGGACTGATTTGTCTGCTGGGAATTTGTGTCAGCTCGTATCAAATAGTAGTCTTGGTGCAACACACAACGATTCACCATGGCGTTTTTTATGTGTTTTCCTTCTAATTTCGCCATCAACACAGATCAACACGAAGTTTTCAGACCAAACAAAGTACCCAAAAATGCATTGTGTGTCGCTTTCTCGGTCAGTGACAAGATCTAGCGTGACATCACGCTAGGTATCGTCACTAACTAAAAAAAAGACTCCCTGAATATTCAGCGCGACTCTTAAAACGTAAAATATAGCTGCTATATGCAGTGGAATCTTTGTAAAATACGCTCAGTAGAAGTCATTTGAAGTGATTTTACAAATTATGGACACAACTTGTCCGGAGACATCGGTTGTCCTCTAAGGTTCCTTTTTACGATGATTATTTAAACACCAGCACACAATTTTTCCCTGTCTCCAACTTGTGTGATATCAATACGCATCTACAAACAGTTTTGGGTGCTGGCAATCCGTCACAGGTTTTCACTCCTCATGGAAAAGTTTGGACAGAATTCTTAAAGGACAACCGACGTCTCCGAACAAGTTGTGTCCATAATTTGCAAAATGGCTTCAAATGACTTCTACTGAGCGTAATTTAAAAAGATTCCACCGCATATAGCTATATTTTACGTTTTAAGACTCGCGCTGAATATTCAGGAAGTCTTGTTTTTGAGTTGGTGACGAGTCCGTACGTGACGTCACTGTAGGAATGCCCCCTGACCGAAAAAAAGACATTGTAAAAAAAGAAATTGTAGCAGTCCTTCCATCACGTCAATGTATTTTGCTGTATTGTTTGGTCTGAAAACCTTGTGTTGCACCCAAAAGCCGCCAGAAGAGGGTGTCCAAGCTCCATATAAGGAATTTATCAGCCTGTGGAAACTGAGGTGGCCACAGGAGGTCGCCATTTTGTGCCTCTGTTCTGGTGATCGTTTCTTCCCAATGTTGTCTCAAAATGGCACGGGATAAATTATTTAATCGATTGCAAACATGTATGCTTTCCTCTTCAGAACTATTTGAATCATATTCTTAACTGGAGGTGTAACAAGAAAGCATAGTCTCCGAATCTGAAGCCATTGTTTTGATTCTCCAGCAATGCAAGACGTCTTGGCGTGACATCACAAACTGGGGGCGGGTCTTTCTGAAAATGCCCAATTCGCAGCTCAATTTTTTGCAGATTTTGGACACTTTAAGTCATTTTTATTGGTGTTTTGCATTTGAATAAAAATATCATACTGCATGTTTTGGGTATTTTAGATGCTATAAAACGTTTTTCTGATGTCAGTTAAGAAACAAAAAAGTGACGTCAGTTGTCCTTTAAGACAAGAACATTGCCAGTGTGCTTTTTTGTGAGTTTTGACTCACGTTCCTGTTTTGTCCACGGCCACAGAGCGCACACCACCGTGATGACACAGCATCTTGACAAGGGGCTCTTTCTGACTGGGCGACCATAGGGTGACTGTGCCGTTGGAGTGCCCGAGATGGATGACAGCATTGTAGGGGTTCTGGCACATCACGTCCAGGCGGCCCTTCTTGGTGCATATGGCAGCAACCTCTTTTCCCACAGATACATCAAGATACTGCAGGAAACCGGTCATGCTCTAAAACAGAATAACAAAACTCAGTCAACCCTTCCTGTTTATAGCAAAAGATATACTTCAGGCATAGCCACAATCTGTAAGAATCATGCCTGGTGACAATTAAAAGAAACAAGGGGAAAAAAAGAAAAAAAAGGGCATTTTTTATCATGTTACTTCCATCCTATCGTGTCAAGCACGAATTGTCCTCGTTCAGGATGAATTCCGGTAATTACATTTGTTAGGATGAATTATGGCAAATAACAAGAATGACAAAGACAGCTCAATTTGATGCATGAAATTTTCACTGACCATGCCCGTTCCACTGAGTATGGAATATTGTTATGCAAAATATCAGTTTATTTTCGTGGTGCTGGGACAGATTGATGCCAATTATGTTTATTCATGTATGCGTGGTCATAGAACAAAGCGAACTACTTGTAAGTCAATGTGCCGGTATTGCTTGGGATCATGTTGACATAATTAAAAGTGTAAATTGTAGTTATTGCGTATCTATTTCTGACACAAACATTGAAGAAAGTATAAACTTACAGCAGTGGCCAACAAAAAGTGGTATGGCAGAAACTGCATGCGAAGGACATCATTGAACTTGCGGATGCAGTGAAGTTCAATTCCATTTGAGTCATAGATGAACAACCACTTCTTCTGAGCTACTGCAAACATGTTCTCGGTGTGAAGCCATCTGAAATGTGCACATTTGTTTTGAATGCATCATAAATGGAATAACTTAATCCATATTTTATTTCTAAAATTGGTCGGATGTGCCATCACCTGCGACCATTTTGCCAGCCTACTTACTAGCAGTGCTTGGAAGCAACAGTCGTAAAATAAAACTGGTACAAAATAAAGAGAATTACACTTTATTTACTGTCTTGAAAATGTGGGCTAGCTCAATGCTAAGACATAGAGCAAAACAAATGCATTTGTGCACTGCTCCTCTTGGAGGACAAGGCACACATAATAAAAGTAGCAAATATACGCCTCAGCAAGTCTATCACAAATGTGACACTTGTGTACCATTTATTAACTCATTCACTGCCATTCACGAATGTATTCAGGAATTGAAAATATGACGTAGAGCGACATTCCCGTGGTTTGGGTGCCGAGAAAGCGCTGGCCATGGCTTCTGGCAATGTTTTTCTTCCACAAGGGGGCAGCATTTCCCTGTTTTCCATGCTAGAGCTTTCTTCCAGCCTCAGCTGTTGTTAAAGCCCTAAATAAACCAGTATGTATGTATTTCCAGACCGATATCATTTAGGAATTAACTCTTTTTTTCTGATGAAAGAAGAGAGTCCAATGTTTCTTATGCATTGAATGTTTATGTAGTCCTAAAACTCAATATTCTGTGGGTCCTGCAATTCGAGTGAAAATGACGAAAACCCTGGCACAGGAGTGGACACATTTTTGCACACCATCTGGCAGTGAATGAGTTAAATGCTCAAAAAAAAGTTTGTCTTGAACAATATTTGATCGTGTGTATAAAAAAGGTCATACTTTTGAGTAAAAATAATACCATGTAAATAAAACCTTGTGTTTTAAAATAATATGCAAAAATACAACATATTTTAATGAAAGCTGCAGGATGTATTGGCATTATAAAGTATCTTTACTTTGTAAAGCAGACATAAGTACATACATGTTAAGTCTCACAATTTGGTCGGGAGACTCCCGAATTTGACCACAATACTCACTCTATAAAGCAACTACACAATACAGACAATTCATTTGTAAGGTGAAACAAAAGAAAATGTAAAAATCAAAATACATTTTTATACTAATTAAATGTATAAATAAACAATGAAAGCATTTTTTGTGGTTTATTTACTTCTAATTTACATTTTTGTAACACTCACATTATTTTAACATGCACCACAGAGACGCGAGTACGAACATCTCCAGATTTCTGACACTTAACACGTATGTAGGTACAAAAATATAGGTACCAAACTTACACCTGCATGTGATTTGAACAATGTAGTATCTGATTCTCAATTGTAGTCTGATAAGTTTGTGCGTGTGTGTGTGCACGTTGTGTTGGAGGCTTACCGAACATCACGAATGGACTCCATCACGTTTATTTCACACATTAACTGTCTGGATTGCCAGTCGACACATGCTACATGGCCTTTCCTCCCACCGAGGAGTAGGTGACTAAATCAAAACATTGACACAAACTATTAATCCTAAAATAAAAATATTGATACATACTATCCCCATAACGATGAATCTACCATACTGCAATCGAAATTCAACAGAGAGATTTACTTATTTAGTTTTACAGCGTGAATGTGCATTCTGTGTGGAAATGAATGAAGGCGAGAAAAGAAGTTGGAGTAAAGACATTGATTACATCTAGGACATTGATCGCATTGGACTTTACTGTGAAACAGCTTTTATAATTAACAGTCTTAATCAATAACACTAGCGCAATTCAAGTTGGGACAAGAAAGTAGGTCACTCACCGTCCAGTCTTGCTGTAATCCAGTTGGTATGGTCCAAATTGAGACAGATTCAGGTCAAAATACTGAGGACAAAGTCGATGTAAAGAAAAATGTCAACTGTAATAATAAAACTAATTTCTGTACCTATTTCAATCGCAGCAAACTATCAAAGCGGTAATCAGTCCATGTCAAATTACAAGAATGAACAACGGGCTAAGACTGACAGAGAAGATAGCTCACCTTGGTCCCAGATGTTATATCCACAGCATCTGCGATATCTTGCTGTGAGATAGTACACGTGTCCTCATTGTCGTCTCCTTCTAGAAACCTGAGAAAATTCATAAATGAAGTTATAACAGTGTGGCATTTTCAGACAATCTCACCAAAGACATGGATATTTTACCCTGCTTCTTCTGGGAGTAGAAGGTCAAACCGGGCAGCTTGTGTTTGGGCCATTTTTGAGGCTTCATCTGAACGAGCAATGGCTTCTTTCAGCTTGGAGTGGTGTTTGCTGGCCTGAAAAGAAAGACAGAAAAAAAATGCTTTTACCAGCACCATAATATAAATACCGAACGGAAATTGCTGACCTCCACTTTTGTTTCCCTTTCCCTTGCGAACTTCTGCAGCCTGGCCTCGGGAATAGAAGCGGGTCCGGGGAAAGCATCTTGTTTCTATGGGAGTGCCAATAATTGGGTCGGACAAATATCAACCACAGTTTACAAATTTCTTGGTTGGATACTTATTGATCATTGATGGATTATTATTAATTTTAGATTTTTTTTGCAGAGAGTATCTGTATGTTAATACAGTAAAGTCTCGTTATATCGATATCGGATATATCGATAGTCCCGGTTATATCGATACTATTTCTGTGCACGCACGGAGAAAATTACATGCAAACAGGGTCGGATATAGCGATAGTCCCGGTTATATCGATATTTTTTCGGACTCCCTTGAATATCGATATAACGAGACTTTACTGTAATTGTTCCTCATCAGTCATCTCTTTGCTTTTCACAAATGTCGGAATTATGATAGGAGCAACAAACTTGAAAAACTGTTCTTCCCATTTTATGTGATGGGAGAATAAACCTGACACTGTCACACACATTGTCTCTGACCTATAATTGTGTAAATGTTATTCTATACCCCAAAAGTATTTATTATGATGATTCTGCTGTTCTAACTTTTACAGATATTCAAAGTTCATGAGTTTACGAAAATTCAGAAGACCCAGGATGCCACAAATAATAATAATAATAATAATAATAATACATTACATTTACATACATTTTAAGCACCTTTCAAAGCATAACGTGTTTAATTCAATTTAATTCTGAATAGATAAGTCCAGTGCTAATGTCGAGAACATCAATATTGCTACTGTGGCTCCCAATAATATTTAACTGTCTTTTTGGAGATATTCTTATACACTGGTCTCAGTAAGGACGATGGTGTATGGTGAGCATATTGGTGGAAAAAAATGGTCTGGTTAGAACAGAAACGAAGCACTTGATCCGAAATTTTAAATGCGTCTTACCCCAGATTGAAAGTGTTTTTCTAGTCCATGTTCGTTTGTTGTCATCCTCTTCTTAGCTGGATTTTTTGGAGGCATCTGGTGCTGTGCATCAGAATCGGCCGCCGGTTTCCCACTATCTCTTTCATCACTGTTCTCCTGCCAGTAACGAGCTAGAGGCTGTCAGAAGAAGCCATTCATAATCACAAAATTATCAGTGGGCATTCTAAGGCGCGAGTGGCAACAACTTGGTTCGCACGCGTTGATTATAATTCAGTGTCACTGTATGCCTCTTCTTTATAAGTCATGGTTTTCTCGTATTGTCGAGGCCTGCATGAACCGAAAACAAGTCACACAACCGCAGTCGCGTGTTAATAACTTTATAATTGATTACCTTTTTCGTTTTCCCCACGTGTGATTCCTTAGTTGCCTGCTCTGCGGCCGCCGCCATCTTTGTTGTGCACTCTCATGCACTCCTTTTCCTGCGCGTCACTTCCGCGATGAAAGCCAACTGTGTACAAAAGAAATCTCAAACAGTTGTTTAATTGATAACAAAACATATCACCTGATATTAAATGTAAAGTAAAAGTTAAAACTATTTTGCTACTGCTATTAGCACATTTATTGCTACTTCTAATAATGTGTACTTCTTATGTGGGGTAAACAATTAACATGCTTCAGACAATGAAAACTATAACAGTAATTGACGTTGGTTAAAAATATGATATAGTGTATAAAGAGTTTTAAATGAAACACATTTTTCAATAGTTTTAAATGCTGAGAAAAATGTATTTGCAAATGATAATTTTCATTCGTCATGTACACTGTAACTTCTGTTGGTACAGTTGTTCCCTCGTGTGACTTGAAAGCACAGAGCGTATATGATCGGTTCCTACTCTGTGACGGTGTGGAATTGCGTGTGAATGGTTGGCTTTCTCTATGTTAAACTGTAAGCCATTCTACTCGCCAGATGAGTTCTCCACCTTCATACTCGCATCCCACCGCAAGCCAACACAAACACAGCGTAACAAACGCGAGCTGACCAAGTATGCCAACTCGAGCTGAAACATCCAGTCACCCTTTATCATTTTGTGTGATTTTAATCGAGCAAACCTAACAACTATCTGTTACATCAGGTTTTCTGATCACTATTAATTACATTTCAGACTTATATACAGGCGCAGATGCAAATGTGTAAAAGCAGTGTGCCAGGACTGTCAGAGAGTGGACAGACTAAGCAAAGCTGACACGACAAGAAGACTTGTAGTGCAGTTAGTAACTAAGGTGTCTCTGATGCTTCAACTTCAACAAAACACAGACACTGTAATAACATCTTACATCAGTTTCGACGAGGACATGTACCATTCAGGTCTTTGCGCACCTTCAACAATAACAAGCCATGGTTCATTGCCATATCATTTAGAAAAGAGAAAGAGGCCACCCTGAGAAGTGCAAAACAGAGGACTCAATATTTCTTGGACCAAATCATTTGCATGTTTTATTTTTATAAATGAGGGTACGAGGAAGCGAGAGATCGACAGGCGCATTGGTGCGGCGTCTGCTGTGATGCGGACTTTGTACCAATCTGTCGTGGTGAAGAAGGAGCTGAGCCAAACAGCAAAGCTCTCAATTTACCGGTCGATCTACGTCCCAACCCTCATCCATGGTCTCGGGCTATGGGTCATGACCGAAAGAACGAGATCCCGGATACAAGCGGCCAAAATGAGCTTTCTCTGTAGGGTGTCCGGGCTCTCCCTTAGAGATAAGGTGAGAAGCTCGGTCATCCGGGAGGGGCTCAGAGTCGAGCCGCTTCTCCTCCACATAGAGAGGAGCCAGATGAGGTGGCTCGGGCATCTGATTAGGATGCCCCCTGGATGCCTCCCTGGTGAGCAGTGACGTGCAGTCAGGGGAGGCAGGTGAAGCCGTGCCTTACCTGTCATCACGGAAATATCAAATGAAAAAATCAATTAAACAGTTATATTTATTTACTGATTTGTAATGTAGCCACAAGGGGGCACAAGCCAGTGTCTTATTGTGTCGGTCCCAAGCCCGGATAAATACAGAAGGGCATCCGACGTAAAAAAAAAAAAATCCAAAACAAATATGCGAAACCTATGAATCCCATACCGGATCGGTCGAGGCCCGGGTTAACAACGGCCGCCATTGGTACTGTTGACCTTCAGGGTGCCAGTGGAAAATGGACTACTGTTGGTCGAAGAAGGAGAGGAGGGAGGTGTGCCCGGAGGAAAAGAGAGAAATGGAACGCCAAGAGTATAGAACTAAGAGTAGGAACTTTGAATGTAGGAACAATGACAGGTAAAGGTCGAGAGCTGGTTGACATGATGCAGAGAAGGAAGGTAGACATACTGTGTGTCCATGAGACCAGGTGGAAAGGGAGCAAGGCTAGAAGCTTAGGGCCAGGGTTTAAGTTGTTCTATCATGGTGAAGACAGAAAGAGAAATGGAGTTGGGGTTATCTTAAAAGAGGAGTTTGTTAAGAATGTCTTAGAAGTAAAAAGAGTATCAGATAGAATGATGAGTCTGAAGCTAGAAATTGAAGGCGTGATGTTCAATGTTGTTTGTGGGTATGCCCCACAAGTAGGATGCAAGCTGGCGGAGAAGGAGAAATTTTGGTTGGACTTTGATGAAGTCATACAGAACATCCCGAGAAGTGAGAGGGTTGTAATTGATGGAGACTTCAATGGACATGTTGGCGCAGGAAACAAAGATGAGGAGGAGGTGATGGGCAGGTTTGGACTCCAGATGAGGAATGCTGAAGGACAGATGGTGGTTGACTTTCTTTCAGAAGAGACTGGAACATAGGGTGACCTATAAGAGTGGAGGCAGAAGTACACAGGTAGACTACATTTTGTGTCAACGGCGCCATCTAAAGGAAATCAGTGACTGCAAAGTAGTGGTTGGTGAGAGTGTAGCGAGACAGCATAGGTTGGTGGTGTGTAGGATGACGCTGGCAGTGAGGAAGATGAAGAAACCAAAGGCTGAAGTGAGGACAAAATGGTGGAAGTTGAAAAAGGAAGAGTGTTGCATGACATTTAGGAAGGAGGTAAGACAAGCACTGGGTGGGCAAGAGGTCCTCCCAGATGACTGGCAAACTACAGCGAACATAATCAGAGACACGGGTCGGAAAGTACTTGGTGTATCGAGTGGAAGAAAGGTAGATAAGGAGACTTGGTGGTGGAATGGGGAGGTGCAGGAGTGTATACAGAGAAATAGGTTAGCAAAGAAGAAGTGGGACACTGAGAAGATGGACGAGCGTAGACAGCAGTACAAGGAGATGCAGCGCACGGTTAAAGTAAAGGTGGCAAAGGCCAAACAAGAGGCCTATGATGACTTGTATGCTCGGCTGGACAGCAAGGAAGGTGAGACTGATCTTTACAGGCTGGCGAGACAGAGAGACAAAGATGGTAAGGACCTGCAGCAGGTTCGGGTGATTAAGGATAGAGATGGCAATGTATTAACAGGTGGCAGTAGTGTGATGGCAAGATGGAAAGACTACTTTGAAGAATTGATGAATGAGGAAAATGAGAAGGAACAAAGAGTAGAAGACATGACTGTTGTGGACCAAGACGTAGCAAGCATTAGCAAGGATGAAGTGAGGAGGGCGCTGAAGAGGATGAAGGGGGGAAAGGCACTGGGGCCTGATGATTTACCAATCGTGGTATTGGATTGGATTGGATATGCCTTTATTAGTCTCACAGTGGAGAAATTTACATTTCACAGCAGCAAAGTGATGAAAGGAATGAAAGTAGAAAAACGAAATACATGAGCTGCTGGAAAGGCAGCCACTCTCGCGGCGCCGTCTTGAAGTCAAAAGAACAAAAAAAAACTAAATAACAACTAATATGACAGCATAGAGACACTATGACAAAACAAAGACACAGAGAGACATTCATTCTTCAGGACTTGCTGTACCCTTTTTGTGATGACATGAAACAGTTCTAGATGAAAGAGGAGAGGATCAAAGCGTCTTTCCACCAGTGGATCAGGGACATCATGGTGGAATGTGCATGTCAACTACAAGCTAAATGTTGAAAGCAAACACGCAGCTGTAGCATCCATTGACGAAAAGAGATTGTCTCACATCTCCTGTTCCACATAAATCTGCTTCAATTCCAAGCCGCAACAGTTCCACATACGCATCGGCGCTCTGCGCTGACGCTCCTTTCTTCTTATTGCGGGTTCCTCAAGCCATGCATCCATCCAGCCGCAGACCGTCCAACGGCACTGACCTTTCCGCTAAACAAAGCGGGCCTGTGAAGATGCTGCCCATTACAGGCGCAAAAAAAGCACAATGGCCCCTTTGGTGTCCAGCGATGGCAGTCGAATGGCTCCGACATTCCTCTCATTCAAAAACAGTACTGGCATATTCATGCTGCCGAAAAGGCGCAACCGCTCAGCACAGTCTCCTCCTTGATGAATGTCGTGGTCAAAAATGCTGAAAAACAATCTGTATCCGTTCCACACGATGCACAACAACACAAAGTGACAAAAGAAAACACAAAACAAGACAAAAACAACCAAAAAAAGCAAGGCTCATGAGAGCACTTGCTGAGGCTGCCTACTCGGGCGCCATCTTGGACTTGTATGGAAGTGTCTTGGAGAGGTAGCGGTGGTGTTCTTGACTGGGTTATTCAACAAGATCTTAGATGGTGAACAGATGCCTGAAGAATGGAGACGAAGTGTACTCGTGCCCATTTTTAAGAACAGAGGAGATGTGCAGAGTTGTACTAACTACAGAGGAATAAAGTTGATGAGCCATACAATGAAACTATGGGAAAGGGTAGTTGAAACAAGACTAAGGGCAGAAGTGAACATTTGTGAGCAGCAGTATGGCTTCATGCCAAAAAAAGAGTACAACAGATGCAGTGTTTGCTTTAAGAATGCTGATAGAGAAGTACAGAGAAGGTCAGAAGGAATTGCATTGTGTCTTTGTAGATCTGGAGAAAGCGTATGACAGGGTGCCCAGAGAAGAGCTGTGGCATTGCATGAGGAAGTCTGGAGTGACGGAAAAGCATGTCAGAGCGGTGCAAGACATGTATCATGACTGTAAGACAGTTGTGAGGTGCGCTGTCGGTATGACTGAGGAATTCAAGGTGGAGGTGGGACTCCACCAGGGGTCAGATCTGAGCCCCTTCTTGTTTGCTATGGTGATGGACAGGCTGACAGACGATGTTAGCCAAGAATCTCCTTGGACCATGATGTTTGCAGATGACATTGTGATCTGTAGCGAGAACAGGGAACAGGTGGCGGAGAAACTACAGATGTGGAGATATGCCCTAGAAAGGAGAGGAATGAAGATCAGTCGCAGCAAGACGGAATATATGTGTGTGAATGAGAGGGATCCAAGTGCAAGAGTGATGCTACAGGGAGAAGAGATAAAGAAGGTGGAGGATTTTAAGTACTTGGGGTCAACTGTCCAGAGCAATGGAGAGTGTGGAAAAGAGGTGAAGAAGCGTGTCCAGGCAGGCTGGAGCGGCTGGAGAAAAATGTCAGGTGTGATGTGTGATAGAAGGGTTTCAGCTAGGATGAAAGGAAAAGTGTATAAAACAGTGGTGAGACCAGCTATGATGTTTGGACTGGAGACGGTGCCACTGAAGAAAAGACAGGAAGCAGAGCTGGAGGTAGCAGAGCTGAAGATGTTGAGGTTTTCTTTGGGAGTGACCAGGTTGGATAGGATCAGGAATGAGTACATCAGAGGGACAAGTCATATTAGAGGCTTTGGAGAGAAAGTCAGAGAGGCCAGACTGAGATGGTTTGGACATGTCCAGAGGAGAGAGAGTGACTATATCGGGAGAAGGATGCTGAGCCTTGCACTGCCAGGCAGGAGACCGAGAGGAAGACCGAAGAGAAGGTTTATGGATGAAGTCAAAGAGGACATGAAGGTAGCTGGTGTGAGGGAAGAGGATGCACAAAACCGGGATAGATGGAGGACATTTATTATACTGTTATTACGATAATCCGGTTATTACGGTGCTCCTTTTCATCCCCCGCCGGCCATTTTGCTGTTTATATCGATACATCGGTCGCCCCATTGGTCGACTTGGTCACATGTCTTGGTTACGTGACACGTCATCGGTCGCGCCATTGGTCGACTTGGTCACGTGAGTTTGTTACGTGACCAGCACCCCGTGTAGCAGAGCCATTTTTATTTTCAGACGCTAGCTCGTACGTAGCAGACGAGATTAAAGTGTTTGTGTTAAAAGGTAAAAATGGGAAGCAGAAGAAGATTGATGACTTTTTTAAATTGCATACATAATACAGTAAGATGTAAGCGTTGCAGTTTCCCTGTTGTGTTATGTACATGCCCACTGTGCTGTATATGAATGCAATCGTTTTTTTGCAACAATGTTTCTTGTTTTGTCTGCTGAAGCGTGATGATTTTGAAAATTATTAACATTCCATACTGTGTATTAAAGGACAACCGATGTCACTTTTTATTCAAATGCAAAACACCAATAAAAATGACTTCACGCCAAAACGTCTTGCATTGCTTGTGAATCCAAACAATGGCTTCAGATTCGGATGATATGCTTTCTTGTTACACATCCAGTTAGGAATATGATTCAAATACATAAATACATACATAAATATCGATCGTCCGGTTATATCGACATTTTTTCCAACTCCTGAGAATATCGATATAACGAGACTTTACTGTATATATCACCGTGGATTGCGCAATCACGATGCTATTTGTGCTGGCTTGCTCTGCAGTGAGACCGCATTGCTGTCCCTCTGCATATCACTATTAAAGTGTTCAAAAGCTTTTCATATATGAACTACATTTCTACAGTTTAGCTTGTGTATATGATGTACAGTCACTGTACATTATAAAAAAATAATAAAACATTCAATGGCAACACAGCACATAACTAAGCCAGTTCAACATCATTGGCGAGAACTAAGCTCCAAACATCACTTGATAATTATCCTGAAGGCATGCAAACGTCATGTGTCATTCATTTTTATGGTGCCGATTGCTTGTCGAGGTGTGCATATTTGCTTACACGTATGTTTGTCTGTTGTTTTAAAATCTTCAGTACAAACGTGACCATTTTGCATGAAGTGTTTTCCATGAACTGGTTTGCACGTCATCCTTCCACAGAAGAGCGACTGACGCAACATAATTAGTGTAACATGCGCTTGCCTGCATGTTTGAAGAACACTCCCATACTAAACATACATTCTTGAGGATCTACTGTACAGCTCAGTGTGAGTGGCCTTGTGCATTCTTCTTTAATGTGGCTTCTGAATTGTGCAAAGGGAAATATTACATTTGTTTTGTATTTGTTTCTATATTACAGGTGACTTTTAGTTTAGTTTTTGCTGCCATTTCAATTTGTTACACGTCTTGATGTTCCCTAAGAAATTAGGGGAATTTTTAGGTGTGTACTGTTTTGGTGATATAACAAAAAAATGCATCTAATGATATGTTAATGAATGGCAAGTATCTGTGATCATTGAAAGCCTTTTTAGAACATGAATACTTTCATCTAAAAAGAAAGGTGCTAGGGATTACCATAACAATAACAGGTGTAGTGATACAAATCCTAAAAGTTAGGCTCACTCATGTTATTTCTGGAAATTTACCAAGTGTATTGTGTCGTGAAGAAAAATCAAGAACCATACAGCCGAAATTACTTCTGAGTTATTGCTGTAAACATTTTGGCACCATCCCAGGTTGCTCGCAAGATGTTACAGAACAACTGAAAACACGTGGCAAAAAATATACAGTACTAAATATTCTAATACTAAAAATCCTTTATCAGTTTATTTACACACATTAGCCGGTTTATTTGAACACAATATACCTGGATATTATTCTGCTGTATAAATTGGAAAAGTTGGCCAAACAGTTACTTCTTTGAGTCATAAATTCAGTACTCTGCCTCCAATTTAATTTAAAGAGTTTGATGGTTCTCTTTATTTGTAAGTAGGTTCGTTGTCAGATCTCTCAGGCAGGTGACGCGCAGAGCTTGATCGCGGCGTGGAGTCGAGCAAGTCGTGCCGTTATGTCCGTCCGACGCCCGGCGTGAGCCGGGCGCCTGAGCGGGTCTTTGCAAGTGTCTTTGAGTCTGTGAGTCCAAGATGAGTCTGAGATGATTCTGCCCCGTGGTTCGCCCCAATCTCTCTGTCCCGCGACAGCTCCTTTTATACCATTTTCAAGCGTGTGACACGTGTGACGCCACAAATTCACTGCTATCATAGCTAAGATAAGATTAAATGGATTGTCCAGAGTACTCTATTACAGACAAAAATAATAGTATGGATAAAACTGCAGAAATAGCTAATAATGTAATGACTATTTAATACATATCTGCACCAACCGAGGAAAAAAACTGATTGCTTCACTATTGATATAAAAATGGTAAAAAAAAAAATATAGTGTGACCTTCCACATACAAAGTCAATTTGTCATTCCAAACTGGTATCTTTTCATCAAAAAGGAAAAGGTCATTCCAATTCATAAAAGTGGAGATATACATTTGTTTACAAATTATAGACCAAGATAACTATCGCCACAATTCTAAAAATATTCTAAAAACTATTTTCATCAGTTATATTTTTTTCAGAATCATATGCTATTAAGTGAAAGTCAATGTGAATTCAGAGAAAAACAAACCACCTCATCAATCAGAATCATTTGATAAATTTAAAAAAATGGGCTGAAGAATCAGCGTTTAGTTGATAAAATATATTTGATGATACATTTATTAAATATAGTTATATAATGCTACAATCCTTGAGAATACAAGAGAAAATCGACATAAATGTGCTTGAGTGTTAATGTATGTTGTCTCTGTACAAAAAAACTATATAGCTCATATAAAGGTAAAAGCATTTTTATATGAAGACTTTTTCCTTTTGAACATATAATTGTGTTGATTCTGTACCTTTTTTTAATCATTTTACCTACATTGACTTTCTGTCAATTTTATTGCACACATTTATATGTTCAATAAACAATGACCAAAAAAAAAATAATCCCCAAAAGCAAAAAAAGGGCATTATTTAAAATGAGTAGATATTAATTTTTCATGAAAATAAAATGGTAATGTAAAATCGAAATTGATCAATACATGTTACATGTTAATTTCTTACCACCCCGTGGTTGGGAATTCCTGTTCTCGTCTGTTCTCATAAGAAGTAAATAAGGAAAAGTCTTCCTTTTGAATTTAAACAGAAACAGATGGACGCACCAGCCCGACCAGAACTGTTTGACTTTTACGGAGTCTCGATGACAAAATTCTACACTGACAACTGGCAAAATGTAAAGACCTTCAAGGCCAAACCAGATGACATTGTCATAGCCACGTATCTCAAGTCAGGTAAGGTTTTAAGTATTGATACGCAATACTCAGATTCATTGATCCATCTAACAAATAGTCCTGCTTTGCAAAAGCTCATATTGTGCATCAGAATGATTGAAACCTGATCTTAGTTTTACTCCATGGCACTATCTTTGTGACTGCTTTATTTTCTGTATATGATAGTTGTCCATTAAAGCGCGACATAAATCAATATGTATCGTATCGCATGGCATCGTATCGTATCGTATCGTATTGTATACCACAGGAACCACATGGGTCTGCTACCTCCTGGATAGGCTCTATTTTGGAAAGACACAGCCAGAGAATGACACATCCCTCCCTCTGTATATGAGAGTGCCATTTCTGGAGCAATGCATCCCTGGTCATCCCAAAGGTTAAAAAAAAAGAATATTTGTCACTGATAGATTAAATACAATAGACCTTCCATTATGACCTCACACACACTACTAGGTACTTTTAGCTATGAATGACACTGACTGATTTGTCCAATTCATTAAGGAAAAGACCTAGCAGACCAGCTCACAATCACTCCTCGTCTTATCAAAACTCATCTGCCAGTCCACCTTGTACCAGATACATTTTGGGAAAACAACTGCAAGGTAAAAAGTTTGCCATGTCTGCATACAATTGTGGCAGGTGAAGAATTTCAAGCTGAGACACGTTGACTCAATTGTGGATTTCTTTTCATTCAGGTCGTCTATGTGGCTCGTAACCCAAAGGATGTTGCGGTGTCTCACTTCCATTTTAGCAGCATGAACAGCATCCACCCTGCGCCAGGAGACTGGGATGGATTTTTGAAAAGATTCATGGATGGGAAAAGTGAGGTCAAAGTTGTTGAGATTTTGTCAAACGGGCTCGTCCATCTTTCACTCTGTCATGAAAGCGTTCTTCTGTGGCACCAGTGGCTTATGGAGCTTGGCATAAACATGTGAGCGGCTGGTGGGAGAAGAAGCAAACGTATCCAAATCTGCACTACATGTTCTACGAAGATCTGACTGAGGTAAAATGTTCGCAGATTCTTTCCTTGCAAACGCACTCAGTTTCTCTTGATATTTAAAGGACAACCGAAACCATTTTTTTTGTTTCCTAACTGACATCAGAAAAACGTTTTATGGCATCTCAAATACCCAAAACACGCAGGCTGATATTTTTAGTCAAATGCAAAACACCAATAAAAATGACTTAAAGTGTCCCAAAACTACTTCAAAATGACCTCAGAAAGTTTCAGTTTCAGAAGGTCCCACCCCTCTGTTCGTGACATTAGGTTAGGACGTCTTGTCTTGCTCGAGAATCAAAACAATGGCTTCAGATCTGGAGAAGATGCTTTCTTGTTACTCATCCAGTTATGAATATGATTCAAATAGTTCTGAAGAGGAAAGCATAAATATTTGCAATCGATTGAAGAAGTCCTCCCGTCTCATTTTGAGGCGTCTGGACTCCAATGTAGTGCCCAGAAAATGCACAAGATGGCGCCCAAGCTCCGTTGAAAATGGGCTGATTTGTCTGCTGGGAATTTGTGTCAACTAGTATCAAATAGTGGTCTTGGTGCAACACACAACGATTCACCATCGCGTTATTTCTGTTTTTTTTCCTTCTAATTTCGCCATCAACACGGATCAACACGAAGTTTTCAGACCAAACAAAGTCCCCAAAATGCATTGTGTGTCGCTTTCTCGGTCAGGGGGGTTCCTGGCGTGACATCAGGAATCGTCACCAACTCAAAAACAAGACTTCCTGAATATTTAGCGCGAGTCATAAACCGTAAAATATAGCTATATGCCGTGGAATCTTTGTAAAATACGCTCAGTAGAAGTCATTTGAAGGGATTTTACAAATGATGGACACAACTTGTCCAGAGGCTTCGGTTGTCCCTGCAAAGTGAAAACAAAACGTGCTAATAATTATCCATCAATTTTAGCTTAATCCTCATTATGGTCACAAGGGGTGCTGGTGCCTATCCCAGCCTTCTTCGGTAGGGACAATTTGGAGTGTTCAATCAGCCTGCCATGTATGTTTTTGGAACGTGGGAGGAAACCCAGGCTTGGCGAAAACATGCAAACTCCACACAAGGAGGCCAGACCGGGTCTTGAACTCACAACCTCTGCACCGTGAAGACAATGTGCTAACCACTCGACTACCAGGCCACGATGTGTTAATAATTATACATAAAAAAATATCAGCAGGTACTATTTATAAAGTAAGGCTTCAAAATTGTGACGTATCAAGCAACCAAATCATAATCTTTCCCGATCCAAATGGTGGATGCACTTTTGGGGTGAAGGCAAATCATATTTTGGACACTCGGGTAAAGAAAGGGTGCGGAGCTATCAACTAATCCACACCTGGTGGTGAGTTGGCTCTGATGGTGGAGGAAGATGCCAGTCTGACCTGGCAGATCCAAACGGATTGTAAGGATCTGTTGTGAGTTGTCTGTCAGATTCCCTTGTCAGAATGAGTTTCAACTCCCATCTCTGGTTAAGTTTTTCCCACTTCTCATATACATCTCATCCTGTAGACTTGGGCCCCCTTATCTGAAGTCAATTGTCTCAAACTTGGGTCTTAAACTGGACACTGACTTTCAACTTGACTGACAAATTGGTGCTGTCGTTAAATCCGGCTTCTTTCATTTTAGACAGCGGGCTAAAATAAAACCTGTCCTTTCGCATGAGCACCTTTAAGCGCTTTACTTTGGAGTCAGCCAATCCTTCATGAAGCGTCTCCAGCTGGTCCAGATACTGCTGTTCGTCTCTTGACTGGTAGTCATGAGAGGGAAGACAAAACTCCTACTCGGGCATCCCTTCACTGGCTTCCTATACATTTTAAAGTTCTTTTCAAGATCTTATTGTCTTCAAATCTTTAACTGGCCTCACTGCTCCTTACCTCTCCGAGCTCATCCACCCTTACACGCCTTCATGACGCCTCAGGTTTGCTGACCAGACATTATTAGATGTGGCAAAAACTAAACGGAGGCTCCGAGTTGATGGAGCCTTTTACGTTGCTAGTCCCACTTTCTGGAATGACCTGCCACTGAACATTCAAGAAGCCCCCTCGCTGCCCATCTTTAAAGGACAACCGACATCACTTTTTTGTTTCTTAACTGACATCATAAAAACATTTTATAGCATCTAAAATACCCAAAACACGCAGTGTGATATTTTTAGTCAAATGCAAAACACCAATAAAAATGACTTAAAGTGTGCTGAAATTGCAAAAAATTGTAACCGGAAGTGGCCAGTTTCAGAAGGTCCCGCCCCCTTGTTCGTGGTGTCACCCCAAGACGTCTTGCCTTGCTCGAGAATCAAAACAATGGCTTCAGATTTGGAGAATATGCTTTGTTACTCGATTAAAGAATTTATTCCGTGCCATTTTGAGGTATCTGTGGGCGGGAAATGTAGCACCAAAAGGAGGCAGAAGATGGCGACAAAGCTCCGTGTAAGGAATTAATCAGCACGTGGAAACGGGCTTACACGGAGGTTTGTCGCCATCTTCTGCCTCTTTTTGGTGCTACACAAAGTTTTCAGACCAAACAAAGTACAGCAAAATGCATTGACGTGATGGAAGGGCTGCTACAATGTGTCCTTTTTTCGATCAGGGGCGTTCCTTCAGTGACGTAACATGACGACTCGTCACCAACTCAAAAACAAGACGTCCGGAATATTCAGCGCGAGTCTTAAAACGTAAAATATAGCTATATGCGGTGGAATCTTTGTAAAATACGCTCGGTAGAAGTCATTTGAAGCAAATTTACAAATTATGGACACAACGTCGGTTGTCCTTTAAAACCTGTCTCAAAAGTCACTTGTACTCTTTGCCATTCGTCTCAGCATGATTCCAACTTGATCTTGGTTTCACTGCCTGGTGCTTTCTACTATCTTTGTGACTGCTTTATTTCCTGTATATGATAGTTCTCCATGTTAAGCGCTTAGTTAGAGCTTCAGCTGTTTTTAAAGCACAATATAAATTACTATGTATTGTATTGTAATCCTGGGGGAGGTTGAGGTCATGTTTCTTTGTCGTTGAGGCGGCCGATCAAAGTTGTTGCCGTAAGATGGTTGGGGGCTGTCGAGACGTCCACCCCCACACTGGTTGTTGGGGTTGCTGTCAAGCTGAAGGAGGAGTCCTATGAGACTCTTCTGGTCTGTCGGACTCCAGAGGCAGCTAATGAGTACCGGCTGGCCAAGCGGAACGCAGCATCGCGGTTTCCGAGGCATAAACTCGTCGGGCGTGGGAAGAATTTGGTGCCTCCATCTGGGAGGCTACCAGGAAATGTTGGTCCATTATATGATATCCACGGAGGGTGAAGCAGTGCACCTTTTCCACTGTGTACAGAGACACTGTGAGTCAGTGGGCAGAATACTTCGAAGACCTCCTCAATTTCACCAACTCAGTCAGAAAAGGATATAATGGCTGGATGCAAACCCCTGATGTGATTAATCTGCAAAAATTTGCTCCAGGAATGAATTCACCGATAAGCAAAATTGCTCCTATAAAAAAAGAAGACAAAATCAGGAGTGCATTAATTTATTAACCAGTGTAAAACATAGGAAAAGAAACATTGACCAACCCTAACCCAAAAAGTAAAACCAAATGCCAATTTTAAGAACAAATATTTGGAAAAAAAACGGTAATCTGGAAACTATCTCTCATACTGTGCTTCCTTTCAGCATATTTATACAAGGATTACAGCATTATATGTCATACACTCAAGACATTTTAATTTATGTAAACAAAGTTTGCAAATAACACTGCTATAAGATCTTTAAAAACCTGTTTGAAGTTTTCTTAAATTCATTTTTTGGAACTTTTAAAACAAACACAATCTTGATTTTGAAATACAGTAAAGTCTCGTTATATCGATATCGGATATATCGATAGTCCCGGTTATATCGATATTTTTTCGGACTCCCTTGAATATCGATATAACGAGACTTTACTGTACCTTGTTTTTGACAGCACTCATGTCATTTGAGAGCATTAAATTCAACACTGCGTGACTTTGTTCAGTGTATTTTCGGCAACATCGACACTAATGAATCAAACGAGGATAATTATAAAGTTCTAATTTCCCTGTCTCACACCCTACTTAAGCATTGCAGGATCAAGCCAAACCCAAAAGTATTTATTCTTTGCATAACTTTTGTGTGTTGTTAATTGAACGGAAAATATTTTGATATTGATTGAGAAAGTCTTTTGCGTGAGCAGAACTTGGAACGTGAGATCGACAAGCTGTGCAACTTCCTCGGCATGTCTCCCTCCGCCGAGGAGAAAGAAAGCATCATGACTGCCGTGCAATTTGACAATATGAAAGACAACAAATTGACCAACTTTACCAATGTCCCCTTCATGAATCTGAAGGTGTCTCCTTTCATGAGAAAAGGTATGCAGCAAGATGGCCGTGAGTGATTTGCCATTTTTCTAAACTGATGAGGTGGAATCGCATCTGAATTGATCTCTCTGCCATTTGAAGGGAAAGTTGGAGACTGGAAGAATCACTTTACCGTAGCCCAGAATGAGCGGTGTGACGAGCACTACAAGCAGCACATTTCTTTCCCCGGACTGGTGTTTCGCACTGAAGTTTAAGGCTTGAACAGATCAAACAAACTGGTTCTTCCTTGAAGGCGGATGACGTTCAGTCAAACTGCCCTAGCAAGCCTTTCTAGAGTTCACTTCTGGTCATCATTGTCATCCTTTTGGCGTTAATTCGTTCGGGTTATAGAAATAAGTTCACTGCTAAACGGAACCAACTGTGTGTTTTATGTAAATACATATGCGGGCCTTCAAAAACAATAAACATGAATGATGATCACTTTTTTTTATTTGAATCCAGACATTCGGTGAAACAAAACAACAAACGTTAAAGATAATCTGAAAGTAAACAGCTGTAATACTGAATCTATGCATTGAAATAGTGGGTCAGGCACATTTATTTATTTTCTATGGCACGTACACTTTGCAGAGGGAGCAACACTAACCACATGCAGTACTTTTACTCTGGTCTGGAATTCATTGGAATGTAGAGCACAGTACAAGGTAACCTGACAAAAATCACTGAACAAATGAAGCATTGTTCAGAAAACAGGACATCATCCTGTTATGATATGAATAAACGTCTGAAAATCCTGCATGCAGTCCAATAAAGGAAATACACAATGATTTATGTAACTCTTTTGTTCCACCCCAACAGTTGCACATTTTCAAAATCCACCCTGTACACTCAAAATATTTTTTATTAAAAATTATTTGTTTTCTAGTATATTTTAAAAGTGACTCTAAATGTAAATACATATACTCACATCAATATTTCAATCCTCAGCGCCGGTGAGACAATCCTGATATAAAAACAACAATACTGCACAGCCAGATAAAAGCATTTTCGATTGTCTTTCACAGTGACAAATGTGACTAAGTTTCAAAAATATATTGAACACAAAAACAAACAAGTATTTACATTGTTGCCTCTATATAATATAATTCAAAGATACTTCTATCCCGAGTAATAAAATATTTTACTGAAAAGCAAAGTGCTGTGTTTGTGAGTTCATGCCAAGCCAGCCATTGTTTCATGACGCAGTCATAGAAACCTATATATAGCAGGTACAATGTAATTGAAGTCATCAAATACTGTCAATCGCCTACAGTTAAGCTTGTGTAAGCATAAACTGTGTGACTGCGGCTGTAGTTTACGACTTCAATGAGTCATCCGTTCCAAAGAACCTGGGACAAGCGGCAGCATATTAAGAGCTTAGAAATACAGTAAAGTCTCGTTACAGTAAAGTCTCGTTATATCGATATTCAAGGGAGTCCGAAAAAATATCGATATAACCGAGACTATCGATATATCCGATCCTGCGCCGAACTGCATTAAACAAAAGCCGCCAAAAGAGGGCAGCCAAGCGCCATATAAGAAACGGAGCTGGCCATTAGCTCCCTTTTTTTTGGGAGTTGTTCCCCCAATGTTGCCTCAAAATGGCACATATAATTCTTTAATGATTGTAAACATGTATGCTTTAATCTTCAGAACTACAGTGTATTTGAAACATATTCATAACTGGATGTGTAACAAGAAAGCATATTATCCGAATCTGAAGCCATTGTTTGGATTCACAAGCAATGCAAGACGTCTTGGCGTGAAGTCATTTTTATTTGCATTTGAATAAAAAGTGACATCGGCTGTCCTTTAATACACAGTATGGAATGTTAATAATTTTCAAAATCATCGCGCTTCAGCAGACAAAACAAGAAACATTGTTGCAAAAAACGATTGCATTCATATACAGTACAGTGGGCATGTACATAACACAACAGGGAAACTGCAACGCTTACATCTTACTGTATTATGTATACAATTTAAAAAAGTCATCAATCTTCTTCTGCTTCCCATTTTTACCTTTTAACACAAACACTTCAATCTCGTCTGCTGCACACGAGCTAGCGTCTGAAAATGAAAATGGCTCTGCTACACGGGTGCTGGGCACGTAACCAAGTCACCTGACCAAGTCGACCAATGGCGCGACTGATGGCGTGACACGTAACCAAGACACGTGACCAAGTTGACCAATGGCGCGACCGATGCCGTGTCACGTGACAAAGTCACACGGCCAAGTCGACCAATAGCGCGACCGATGGCGGCTCATGTGACCAAGTCGACCAATGGCGCGACCGATGGCGGCTCACGTAACAAGACACGTGACCAAGTTGACCAATGGCGCGACGGATATATCGATATAAACAACAAAAATGGCCGGCGGGGGATGAAAAGGAGCACCGTAATAACCGGATTATCGTCATAACCGGTTATCGTACTAAGCGGTACTAATTATACATAAAAAGACTAGAAATGTGCAAGGGAAATGAAAATAGTATCGTAATAAGCGGTACTATCGATATAACCGATATCGATATAACGAGACTTTACTGTATATCGATATCGGATATATCGATAGTCCCGGTTATATTGATACTATTTCTATGCACGCACGGAGAAAATTACATGCAAACAGGGTCGGATATATCGATAGTCCCGGTTATATCGATATTTTTTCGGACTCCCTTGAATATCGATATAACGAGACTTTACTGTAGTTGACGAGTCACCATATTTGAGATAATAGGCTGCTGGTAGTGTTAGGGTCAAACCGAAAACATTTTCACCAATTGTGAAAGAAAAACACAAAGACGTGAGATGGACTTGCAAGGAGAGTGTTCAGAGACTGTTCCGTAACATTCATCCGACCCACTCTGAAAACAATCTCTGGTCCCCTTGCTTTTATTGAAAGTTTGGGAGTTCCTGGTTACAAGGTCTCAACCGTCTAAAGGGAGGGGGAGCACACCGGTTGAGACTGGCGCAAAACACAAGCATATTTTGAGATAAGCAGGAGACTGTTCAAGGAGACATTCTGTTATTGTGTCTGCACATTCTGTTATTGTCAGCATGGCTAGAGATAAAGATAAAAAGCTATGTGCGTGTGCAAGTAACTTGGATAATACTAAGCAAACTAATTTACGAATATGTGACTACATGATATACAATTTTACTCCAACATTCCCCCCTGTTTATCCAATTTACTTATTGTAGATCATCATTTATTGATCACTTCACAAGGATTTTTGATCATAAAATCATAAACACATAAAAAGTTACACCTAGAGGAAAAGTTGTCACTCATAATCGCCTCGATCTGGGAAAAGATCAAAAATGTTAAAAGATATTTCATTGTCATAGTCAACATCATCTTTATTAACATTAACACTGTTTTCGTCATCGTCATGTTGTGGGATCGCTGACCGCTTTTGGTATTGAAGTGAAACCATGTGTCAGTGAGCTGAGCTGTTTCCTAATCTGAATCACGCTTCCTTCGTAACAGCAGGGGGTACACCCCATTCACTTTAAACGTCGTGGGCGCAACAGTAGTAATAAATTGGACAAGCAGAACTTGGATACAGTGAATGAAGCAACCCCCACACAATGTCCAGAGAGCTGAAAAATAAAATGTAAGCGAAATTAAGACAGACACTAAATTTGTACGTGACAAAGGTCTTCCTCCACAATTCTGACGACAAGGGCGGGTTCACGCTGGAATGATCCATCCAGTTCAGTGTGCGGAGCCCTCCGGGCGAGGTTGAACGTCATTGTTCACCAAACATCGTACACGCTACATTGTTCTCAACCAAGAACACATCGACCGCCAAGCAGTCCCAGAACACCATCAGAGATGTGACTGTCACTCGTTTTGCTTCCAATAGCCCAATAGGGTCCTTCAGTATAATTTGCATGCTTCTGGACACTGTAGTGGAGATAGTCAACACGTGTCATTCACTTTCCATCTGATTCCAAATAAAAATGGATCACTAACGTGCAGCAATCTGGTTAACCAATTCATACTCATCTGGTACGCCACGAGGAACTCCAAATGCACCAATGTTGGTGGAATCTCAAACTCACAGGGAAGTGCCATGTCGGTAAAGGAGAAGCCCTTTCTCCGTCATCGACGATAGCGCATGTGTATCCTCTGCTGCGAACGGAAGCATAGTCATCGGAAAGCTCAATTATTTTCTATATTATTTTAACTCTTATTACATGATAACTCCCCCTTTAATAATTAAAATAATACCAAATAAAATCCTTATCTGCCAATAAAATTGTGAAAAATAAACTTGCACATGTTGCGCTCTCCACTATAGTAAGGGAGATACAGTGTTGTGGGATCCAGAAAAAAAACACAAGACAAGCAATGTGATACGTCTTGACTCAACAGTGGTTTACTTCGAATGCCCCGATCTAATGCAAACGTACGCGCACAACAATTTCCGGTCCAACGATCTAAATCGGTCCGACACGAAACACGAACCGAAGCAGGCGTTCCATGTTTAAATAAACATTTTCGATATATATCATTTTTAAACCAATAGAACTACGCGAATGTAACCAAAATAGGAAATACGATAATTTACAACCTGTCACATACTCCCCCTCAAAATAGATGTTGTCCCCAACATATGTACTAGTAAATACATAACTACGCTGGACGACGTGCCCAAAACAATGACGCACGGTATTATGAACTGCATCCAAATATGAACTATAATAATGAACAGTTTACAGACTGGAACTCTTTTCATACATTCTGTTTACATTATAACAATCAACAATTCACAGACTGGAACTCTTTTCATACATTCCGTTTTACTTATACAGGGCTCATCGGGGTCTTCTTGTTTCCATCTCACTGTTCTATTAAACCGAAGTGTCGATTAACCATTTCTGTAGTATTTCGTGGCATAATAGGGGTGTGCGCCATACATCCAAGGCATTGTCTGTTCACCATGATATGGTACTGTCCCTACATTGTAGCAAGATGGCGAACCAAGGCGATCATACGTGAATACCTTGGGTCTCCTGTGTTCTCGTCGTGGCCGTTGATTTCCCCCAATATCAGGATTACTGGGGGGTGGCTGGGGAAAAGGGGGACACACTGTCACAGGTGGATCATTTTCCGGACCAATGTTGCCCTCCTGAGATTGGTCAACTTCCGCAGCTCCCGGCTCCGTCCCCGGCAGTTCATTCCCCAGTTGATTGTCATCATGGTGGGTTGTCTCCACAAAGCTCACGTCCCGCGGTTCTGGTGAGTCTGGTCGGGTGCTCTGGCGATGCAACACTGGATAATACTCATCCTCCTCATCATCCTCTTCCGGATCCATTTCCGGCATCTTGTTCGGTCGTTGCCGAGTGGACTTTTCCTTGGACTGGGACTGTAGTGAAGTCTCTAATGGCAAATGATCACATGGCAGCAAGAGATTGCGGTGGAGTATCCTAGATCTGCCCTTCCCCCTCTCAGGTTTCAGCTCATAAACTGGAATGTCTTGGCTGACTTGACGAACTACTGTATGAACAACATCCTCCCAGTGGTTTCTCAGTTTGCCTGAACCTCCGCGTGGGGTTAAGTTTCGAACCAGAACACGATCACCGGGCAACAGGGTAGAATACTTCAGTTTACTGTCATATAGTCTCTTACTCCTGGCAGCAGCTTTGTTGTTATTTTCTTGCGTGATCGCATACGCTTCCTCCATGCCCTGTTTCCACTTCTTCACATAGTCCTTCTGGTTGGTTTCACCCTGGTTAGAGTCTGGATTCAAACTAAACAACATATCAACTGGCAAACGTGGTGAACGGCCATAAAGTAAGTAAAAAGGTGAGAACCCTGTCACCTCACTTTTGGTACAGTTGTAAGCATAAACGAGTTTGTTTAGTGAGTCTTTCCAGTTACTCTTTTGTTTCTCTGTCAGTGTCTTTAACATCTGGATCAGTGGTCGATTAAATCGTTCAACCTGTCCATTTCCCTGTGGGTGGTAGGGGGTTGTCCTTGAACCCGCAACCCCACAATATTCCTTCAGTTGAGCAAAAAGTTGATTTTCAAATTCACCACCCTGATCATGGTGAATTCGAAGGGGGAACCCAAACTTTAAAGCATAGTCAATAAAGATTTTGTTTGCCGCTGTTTTGCCAGATTTGGACGTTGTAGCATAAACTTGAGCGGAACGTGTAAAATGGTCTACTAGCACAAGCACGTATTCATAACCACCCTTACATTTGTCAAGATGCAAAAAGTCAACGGAGACAAGTTCAAAAGGCTGAGTAGTCACAATATTAATTAGTTGGACTCGAGTCTTTCCTGTAAGTTGCTCTCTTTCCAGTCCAGATATTTGGATTTCAGCACATAACTCTGACAACTGTCGAAAATTCAGTCCAAATAACTTGCCTTTGATGTCCAACTGTAATTCCTCCAACGCCATTTTCGAGAGGGTAGACGCAGTTCAGCTGGCCGGATTCACTTCAAAGTCTTCCAGTGCCCTCTAGTGGTGGCTGTACGCACAGAGATGCAACTAGAGCACATGTAGAAACAAACCAGTAAACGGCGACGCCACTCCGACTGGGTTGATTGGGGATATTCGGCGCGAGCTTCTACCCACGGCGAGTAGACAACACTCGAACGCAAATATCCCAGCGGTGCCTCCAAAATGTTGCGCTCTCCACTATAGTAAGGGAGATACGGTGTTGTGGGATCCAGAAAAAAAACACAAGACAAGCAATGTGATACGTCTTGACTCAACAGTGGTTTACTTCGAATGCCCCGATCTAATGCAAACGTACGCGCACAACAATTTCCGGTCCAACGATCTAAATCGGTCCGACACGAAACACGAACCGAAGCAGGCGTTCCATGTTTAAATAAACATTTTCGATATATATCATTTTTAAACCAATAGAACTACGCGAATGTAACCAAAATAGGAAATACGATAATTTACAACCTGTCACACACATGACACATCACATCAAAACTTGATTAACAGTAAAAAATAAAAAAAAATACAAAATAATAAACAGTCTAACTTATGGTGACTGAAACACAATAACCTGTGGTATTGAATGGTAACTTATCATAAATGGCATTTTCACCATACCACCACCATATGTCACTTCGTGATAAGGGTGTAAAATGTTCATCAACAGTTTCAATTTCAAAACACTGAGAAGCATTCAATGAACTGTGATATCATGAGAGGCTAGCTCTCAGCGGGACAGGACAAGAAGTGCAATGGAAGGTTTTAATCAAGGATTCCAGGGGGAATTCACAAGCAACAAAGGTTTGAATAGTGTCTTTTCCAATACTTATCAAAATAAAGTCTCTTCTGATACTTAAATCCAACTAAAGTCTCTTTTGCTCCTTAAATCCAAATAAAGTCTCTTCTGAGGTAAAAACTGAAGACGGGGTTCTTTACAAGAGTCTCTAGGCCTCACCCCTCTTGACGTCCTCGTCATGTAGCCTAGCCACCTTAGCTAGGTTCAAATCCAGTGTCCAGTCGTGTGGTCCCAACTGGCAATGAGTTCCACGCAGTAATCAACTTCTCCACAGGGCACAGCAATCGAGCTTGTCTTTCCCCAAGCTCCACACTCAGAGGCTCTCTGCCTTAAGAGCCCTGCTTTCCAATCAAGCCCTGATCAGCCGCAGGTGTGTGGTTTGAATTGCTGTCTTCCACCAGCTGGGGCCAAGACTCTCTCTGGTTGGAGCCATCTTAGAGGGGATGTATTTCCCCTCCAGGACACAGCCTCTCGTGACATCACAGAACCCAATATTGTACCAGTTCCAATCCTGTTGATACACGTGAAATTTCCCATTGCAACTTTGTTAGAAAACAGTGGGTTCTTCTTCTGTGGACCTGTAAGGGGGAATGCTTTATCAGATATGGCACAACTTCTCATGGGGTTGGTCTTGGTCATAACCTGTAAAAGACAACTTTTATTCAAAACAGAGGGAACTATTTGCAGTAGTGGTCATGGTCCCATGCAGACCACACAATCTTGATCAGTGGTGTTTGCAGCCTGTTCCATCCTCTGCTATCCATGAGTAGCCAGTTGTTGTTTTGGCCAGAGACGCCAGTAAAAACTTGGAACCAATCATCAGTAGTTTGAAACACTATTGCTTTAACTCCTGCTCTAATTGTTGCCTTAGTTAATTCTGGTTTCTTTAATTGTACTGAGTAAGTCTGGCACAACTGGATTGGTTAACATGTATCATATCCTGTCCTCCATTGGCACAACAGAAATTCCCAACAGGTGCATTTTAGCCACACACATGAAGTAGTTTGAGGCGGATCTGGGTCTAAGAACTGTCCTAACTTCAGATCTACGGTTAAAATTAAGGTTCTGCCATTGTTTTTCTCTATCAGTGATATGAGTGGCCTTTGATGTTTAGCATATTTGGCTACAGTATATGATGACCAATCATAACCCTGAGGATCTGCCACTAGTATTTCCCAGCCCCCTTTTCTATCGTTAATCATGTACCAAAAACTCATATCTGGTGCGGCGTATACTCCCTTGTGTCGTAACTGAGTAACTGTTAGGGTGATTACTGTGGTTTTATTTTGTGGAATGCATACTCTGAATAGACTAAAATGTTGGTGTTGGCCACAGGCGGGATCTGTGATGTTTTGTTTTATGCTCAAATCAGAGTACCGTTTGTCAGGTTGTTGTAACTGTACATGTTCATGAAATAGTAAACGTTCCTGTGATAATCAGTCCAATTGCGGTTATTATTATGATCGTTACTCCTGATTTCATTTTAACTTGAGCCATGTTTTCAAGTATCCCCTGGTTCCCTCTAAAGTCTCACAAGGCTGTGGACAATCTTCACCGGGTTTGATATGACTACACACTAAAAGTGCAGCCCCCTTTGTAGTCGGACTTTACCTTGCAAGGAAACCCGAGAACCCTTCCAACAAGCCCTTTTATTTATTGTTTTTTTATCTCTATTATAATAAATACCACAACGCTATGGTAATGACGCACATAAAAACTACTACACCGAAATTCACGATCAAAGCAGTTAATTTAGTGAATCCAAGTGTTTTGTTCTGCTATTTTTAAGGCAAACGTAATTAACAGTACTTGGTAAGGACCTTCCCACTTTGGTGAATACCAATGCTTCTTCTTGATGCTTTTAATCAGCACTCAATCTCCTGGTTCGACCAGTTGGTCTTTCTGTGGAGAAATGGATGATGTTTGCTCATCATTATTTGGTTTGTCTAATTTGTTGATATTTTGCAACATCTTTCTCATGTAATCTGCTAAATTACTATCTTCATTTGTTTCCCATTCATTTTTAAAATATGGTAATTGGTATGGTCGCCCAAACATAATTTCATAAGGTGTTAACCCGTTGGTACTAGTTATGTTAATGTGTAATTTAACCAAGTTTAGGCAATGAGTCCATTGTCTGCCTATTTCTTCCATGCATTTCTTTAATCTGTTTTTAATTGTTCCATTTATTCTTTCTACCAATCCCGCGCTCTGTGGGTGATAACCACAATGTCGTTTTAAATCAATATGAAATGCTCTGCCTATGTTGTCTATTATCTGGTTAACAAAATGTGACCCATTATCACTGTATATTTTTTCTGGAATACCATATCTTGGTATAATGTCTTTACATAACGCTTTTGCTACGGTAAGTGCTTCTGGATGTTTTGTTGGAAATAATTCAATCCATTTTAGAAAATGAATCTATGATTACCAAACCAATTTTTATTTTTATTTTATTTATTTATTTATTTATTTATTTATTTATTTATTTATTTATTTATTTATTACCTTCACTTTGATTCAATTCAATAAAATCCATGTGTATATATATATATTGAATAGGGTAACTTGGTTTAAAAACTGACCTATTTGTGGACGTAAATTAACTTGTACATTATATTTGGCACACACTAAGCATGCTCTACAAAAAAATTTTTGAATAAAAATGAAAACCATATGTTGTATAAATAGTTGATATTAAGCCCACCATTCCACCTGTCGAGACATGAGATTTCCCATGACTCAATAATGCAGCCCATTTATACAAATTTTTTGGTAGGATAGGTTTATTTTCTGGACAAAAATATATACCATCATCTAAGCGTGCTCCCTTCCGGAGCCACATATCTGTTTCAGGTTTGGGAAATTGTTGCATATCACGTAAAATGGCCCTATCTAAAGTAGGAAAAAAAATCATCAGAAATAAAGAAAACACGAACAGCGCCAGCAGCAGCTTGCTTAGCAACTTTGTCAACAAAGGCATTTGTCTTTAGACACAGCATCAGTACCGGAGGTATGCGCTGCGCATTTGCAAATGGCTGACATAGCGGGCAATTTAATGGCTTGCAATAAATCAATCAATAAGTGCGCGTGAGTAACAGATTTACCAACGGACGTAACCATACCTTTATTATTCCAATATTGAGCAAATGTGTGTGTAATTTCAAACGCATATTGACTATCTGTATAAATGGTAATACTTTGATCCGTCATCAATTTACAAGCTTCAATAAACACAGTAATTCCAGTTGCTTGTGCAAAATAATGTTGGGGTAAAGCATTAGCTTTTAAAATTCATACGTAACTACAGCATAACCAGTTCTTGTCTTTCCCAGATCATCCTTTCGTGATGAACCGTCCACAAACAAAGTATAGCCTTCAGTTAAAGGCGTGTCCTGTAAGTCTGGCCTACTCTTAGCAGTTAATTTGGTAATAGTAATAGTCTAATTTGGTTGAATAGTATGCTACGGGACGTAACTTACTACCATGCATTTGGTTTAGGACAGATGTCATAAAATGCCCTTTGCAATCGACCATTTGGTGAAAGGTTTTATTATAGTCAGGCAGAGCTAGTGTAGAAGTGCTGACCAATGCTCGTTTGAGATCACAAAAGGCCTTTTCTGCCTCAGGAGTTATTTTTTTTTTCCACTTCTAAATTATCCCCCGGGCCTGATCCAACCTACTTGGGGGCCGATTCTGGCCCGCGCGCCGTATGTTTGACATCAATGGTCTATATCGACCAATGTTTTTTGTTTCCGGCACTTCTCTTGCTTACAACCATACGACCATAATATGCTAAATTTGCCCTTTGCCCAATTGTTATATTTTAATAACGTTTTAATTCAGCCAACATCTCTTTCAGAATAAGGTTATTCACCTCTTTTAATCAACGTCATTTCGACACCTCAGATCGAAGGCAGTTTAATTTTGAATGTCCGAGTAAGACTGACCACATTCCAACACTTCGTCCATCAGAAACAAGTGTGTTGTCAACTTTTATACATTCGGGACGCCCCTAAATTGAGAGCTATGGCTCGAAACGCGCATCGCGCTACCTTTTTTCCCCCTTTTATTGCTTCTATGAATTTGGTCCAATTCTTCAACGCATAGGGCGGACTCTATAACTGGGTTCGTTCAGTAGGACAGCAATTCAAATTTACATTTGTGGTTTCTCCTTCTTCAACCCCCGATCGGGGGAGGAGAACTTGCATATTGCATCCACAAAAGTCTGCTGTTTGAATCCCACTGTATATTACATTAATTACGACACGTTATCACTGTTGTATGTCTTTGTGTGCCCTGCGATTGTCTGGCAACCAATTCAGGGTGTCCCCCGCCTCGTGCCCGAAGACAGCTGAGATAGGCTCCAGCAACCCCCGCGACCCTAACGAGGAATAAGCGGTACGGAAAATGAGATGAGATGAGACGACACGTTATCGCAATTCCAATCATACTCAGACGCACTCACGGCCGAAAACAGCTGGCGCTTCACTCACAGACAGTCAAGCTCACACAGGTGCACACAGGCACCGACACACAGACACAACAGACACAACAGACACACAGACCCACAGACACACAGACAAAAGGGTGATCAGTCCTTGTGTATTTTCACTTCATCGCCCCTGAGATTTTCCTCTTTTGATGGCTTTCTGTCTAACATTTCTCTTGCTTCTCTGTACGGCCCTACATACTCATCCTCCTCTTTTCTGTGAAACAACATGGTTGTTTTATCTCACTCCCTACATTCTTGTTCCTGTTTTCTATCTCTTTCATGTTGCTGCCTCTCCTGTTCCTCTTTTTCTATTTTAACTTGCCTTGCTCTTTTTTCACCTGCCTCTCTGTCCTGCTATTTCTTTTTTTTACATTGTTTACTTTGCCCTTTTCCCATTTTGGTAATTTGGTCCCAACTATGATGAGTGCTCCCAGGGAGTCCTAATAGTTGGGGATGTTCTTAGTGAGGTGGTGATCAATGCCTTATTGTGGTAATTGTCAAGCTTCTACCCCGGTGAGGGCGGACAATTCTTGCCTCTGCATCCACAACAAGTCACCACTTACAATCTCACTGTTTAATATGGAGTTGGAAACCTAGTGGTAATCTTACTCCCATTCACACACACATGTTCACACACTTTTAACGCGTTTTCCTATTTTGCCAGAGGACGCCGCCGCCCTTGCAGAATTT
Organism: Hippocampus bargibanti; assembly: GCF_051943395.1. NCBI lineage: Eukaryota > Metazoa > Chordata > Actinopteri > Syngnathiformes > Syngnathidae > Hippocampus > Hippocampus bargibanti. Next base: position 15,516,332 of record NC_142734.1, read on the forward strand.
AACTGTATTTATTTTGCCAGAGGACGCCGCCGCCCTTGCAGAATTTAACTGTATTTATTTTGCCAGAGGACGCCGCCGCCCTTGCAGAATTTAACTGTATTAACAGGCGAGTCTGCCCTCGCGCGAACTTTAACTGGTCAACAGGCGAGTCTGCCCTCGCGCGGACTTTAACTGGTCAACAGGCGAGTCTGCCCTCGCGCGGACTTTAACTGGTCAACAGGCGAGTCTGCCCTCGCGCGGACTTTAACTGGTCTTTCCTTTTACCTGATAGAGTCTAGAATTGTCAGGGTTTTACACTTTGCCTAACTCGTCTCCCTGAATACCGGTATTTTTATTTCTCTCGTCTCTCGTATTTTTATTTCTCTCGTCACACATACATTCACACATTATTATGTGTTAAAGTCCACGCGAGGGCAGACTCGCCTGTTGACCAGTTAAAGTCCGCGCGAGGGCAGACTCGCCTGTTGACCAGTTAAAGTTCGCGCGAGGGCAGACTCGCCTGTTAATACAGTTAAATTCTGCAAGGGCGGTGGCGTCCTCTGGCAAAATAAATACAGTTAAATTCTGCAAGGGCGGCGGCGTCCTCTGGCAAAATAGGAAAACGCGTTAAAAGTGTGTGAACATGTGTATGTAATTTCAAACGCATATTGACTATCTGTATATTACACATACATTCACACATTCATTCTTTAAATAAAATATTTTACTCATGTCTCCGTGTGCCTGGGTCTCCGTTAACCTTCGGATCCCAGCCCGAGAGGGAGGAACCAGTCCCGAAAAGGGTATTAGTTGCTGTGGCCACAGACTTGCCTGGATCTCTCTCCCACGCTGGAATCGTCAGGTTTCTTGGAATCCGGCTCGAAGGACCAATTTAATGTTAGGGTCAAACCCAAAACATTTTCACCAATTGTGAAAGAAAAACACAAAGACGTGAGATGGACTTGCAAGGAGAGTGTTCAGAGACTGTTCCGTAACATTCATCCGACCCACTCTGAAAACAATCTCTGGTCCCCTTGCTTTTATTGAAAGTTTGGGAGTTCCTGGTTACAAGGTCTCAACCGTCTAAAGCAGACATGGGCAAACTACGGCCCGCGGGCCACATACGGCCCGTTAGGCTTTTTAATCCGGCCCGCCGAACTTGCCCAAAGTATAGTAAAAACAGTGTCTGAAACTCATGACAAAAAGTTAGCAGATAACAGGGCAGGTAAGTGAAAAGTTGCCTGCCCCATTTTTCACAACTTAAAAAACAACGAAACAACAAATCACATTAAAAACATTGTCACAAAGTATAGTTTTTTTAAAATTAAGAATGTACCTACTACAAATGCTACCGTGCTTAATTTACGGTAAATGTGCATGGCTGCATATTTTGCTGCAGTAGTCGATTGTCATTGTGGTGTGATAGAGTGTTTATGCACATTAGTAAACATATTACGTTATTTCATGTTTAGATTAAGTAAACATATGTTTTTTCATGTTTAGCTTAGTATATATTATGAATTGTGCACGTTTAATTTCAGTCTAATTTAGTTAAATAAAACTATCAGTCTTATTAGTCAATAGTCGTGGAGAAAAAGCAACAGCTCCAACTTCAATCTGAGACCCGCCCAACGCTGAATTGCTCGTAACCGATTGGACGGGAAAGGTCGACTTCTTCGCAACTGATTGGACAACAGATCGCCACTCTGTATGTTTAAAAACTTGTCAGAGCGGGAGCTCTTTCTCTTTGTTCTTTGTGCTCTTGTGCTCATGTCTTCGTCCCACCGAGACGAGAAGTGCTTTCTCTGTCTCATTAGAATAAAGTAGTTTTTTGTTCACCATCTATTGTACTTGCTGATATTTTTATCAAGTGAACTCCAGACAATGCGCGAACCAGGAAAGACAAACGAAGTTTTAACCGGACATGGTGCACAATGCAACGTTTGCATTGCTTCCTACGAGCCACTAAGCCCCTTTCATAAGTCTCACGTACACTTTACAGTCACGGTTTAATGTAAATTTACATTTTGTAGCGTCACATATGTTGTTAGCTTCTTTTGAATCTTTCTTCTGGGCTGAGGTTCTGTGCATCTATGTTGGAAAATGACATGCAATTGCACGACTTTATAACGCTTGCGAAAGTCCGGAAGAGAGAAGCAGGCTTGTGATTGGCTGCCGTGCTGAGTATGCAAATTTCAACTGCAGGTAGCCTCCGTCTGTGTGCTCGGCGACGGTAACGTGTACTGTTTGCGCATGAAGGCGAGAGCGTCAGTGGAGAGTTTGTTGAGCGCGCGGTCAGGACAAACCAACTATGATTTGGCGGAATTTAACACAAGTAGGTATTATTGAGCTTGAATATTTCGTTGTGTAATATGTTTTGAATGTTGAAAGTGATTCCATTTTTCAATAAATATTGATTTCTTTAACTTTGCCCTTCACATGCAGAAGATTGCGCCCAAGCTCCATTGGAAATGGGTTGATTTGTCAGCTGGGAATTTGTGTCAGCGAATATCAAATAGTTGTCTTGGTGCAACACACAACGATTTACCATGGCGTTATTTATGTGTTTTCCTTCTAATTTCGCCACCAACACGGATCAACACGAAGTTTTCAGACCAAACAAAGCACCCAAAATGCATTGTGTGTCGCTTCTCGGTCAGGGGCGGTCCAAACGTGACGTCACATGGGGATCGTCATCAACTCGAAAACAAGACTTAGTGAATATTCAGCGCAAGTCTTAGAACGTAAACTATAGCTATATGCTGTGGAATCTTTGTAAAATATGCTCAGTCGAAGTCATTTGAAGTGATATTATAAATTATGGACATAACTTGTCCGGTGACGTCGGTTGTCCTTTAATGCTTTAGGTTTAGTATTTCCGTCCCAAACACTCCCTCCAAATGCTCCTGGCCCGGCCCCTCTGTCAAATTTTAGAACCCAATGCGGCCCGCGAGTCAAAAAGTTTGCCCACCCCTGGTCTAAAGGGAGGGGGAGCACACAACCAGTACAAGCACAGAACAAAGTAAAATAATGTATGGCACATCTTTACATGACAGAGGGAAAAGTCTCAGAATCACATGAAGAAATGAAATAAGTCACTGTTGTTGATATACACACAAACACCGAAACAAAAGCACACTTTATCTTTCACCAGTAACAATGTTACCAGTAACAATGTTGATGTTTAGTGATGTTACCAGGCCACTGTTTGATGATCTGGTCACATTTTATTTGGATGCTGAAAGAGCCACCATTACATATCAGCAAACACCTACCCAGAATCCAAGCCTATAACCAGAATGTTCCATGATAAACAAGGAGTCAGAAAAAGGTTGACATCAATTCACAAGTCAATCATTTTGGAGAAACGTGTTGAAATAACCTCCGTTTTCTATAGATTGTGGAGAAACAGAGCAAGTTTTAATATGAATGATTTATTGAAACAGGTCTATGTCTCGGTCTCTTCCTGCAATTAGTGATGAGCTCAGACAGGGCATAATTTCCACGTTGGATAATGCCACCGGCCCAAGCGAGGCATGTTGCAGCGTGAATTTAACTCCAGACTTGAAATCGGTTGCATAATAAACCAAAAGTGTTCAACTTTATAGTTTTCCAAGATAATTGCTTTTAAATTGAGCCAACTGACTTGAGACACCCTGTATGCTTTTTTTTTATCGTGTTGATTCTTGACAAGTTCACAGACCAGGTATATACAGTATTTTCCATTTTCACACACAAAAAGACAATGTGCGTATCCTTTTAGGTTTTATTGTTTGTTAGCATGATGGTCTACCGGTAAGCAAGTGTGTCCCATAGTTCTGAGGTTTGAATCTCAGTTCCTACCTCCCAACACTCTTCCAGATATCATGTGGCTGATTTGTTATACACCGCAGTGCTGCTGGTAATCGCAATATTAGTATTTGTGTGGGTTTCCTCTCCCAACCTTAAAACATACATGTTGGAATCATTGCTGTTTCTTCATGGCCCATAGTTGTGTGAAAGCTCGTTTGTCGAAATGTGCTCTGTGATTAGCTGGCCACAAGTATGGTGGGATGGGGTCTAACTAACCCGATAGTAAATAGAAATGGGGATATATATATAGTTGAACTATAAAGCATCCATCCATGCCTTTGTTTTCTGGAGCATTTCTATTTACTATCGGGTCAGCCGACGTGACGACTCTGTCAGTGTGAGCAGTGAAATCATTGATTTATGAAACACCTTTTAGGCTTGAGAATATATATATATATATATATATATATATATATATATATATATATATATATATATATATATATATATATATATATATATATATTCTAATGTCTCATTAGAATAAAGTAGTTTTTTGTTCACCATCTATCGTCGTTACTGATATTTTTATCACTGAACTTCTGATATATATATATATATATATATATATATATATATATATATATATATATATATATATATATATATATATATATATATATATATATATATATATATATATATATATATATATATATATATATATATATATATATATTTGTCTCTGTATCTGTTAGATCTCTTGATGCATTTGATCTATGTAAGCCTCTGGTTCTCAAGCCTAAATGGTGTTTCATAAATCAATGATTTCACTGCTCACACTGACAGGGTCGTCACGTCGGCTGACTTCCAGGTAACTGCCTGTACCGACGGGCTTTGTAGCCATCCCCCGCCCCCGCTCAGAGTCCGGTGTGATGAAAGGTCGTGTATCATCCACTATATCTTCCCCCAGATATCCCGTTGATGTCCTGGTGGGGTGAAATGACACAGGGCAAGAGACTGACGAGGGGACATTTCCCGTTTCATTACTAGCCCACCTGTGACCTTGGTGAGATGGTGTGGAGGGAGTGGTCACCTGCCTGCTCGGGACACTGCTGAGAACACTGCCCCCCAGAGGCATGGAAAACTCAGTCGGAGCCTCACTACTTTCCGAAAACTGAGAATCACTGTTTCTATGCAGCCAAAGCCCCGGACTGACTCCAGAACCTGGGGAAGGCGATTGCAAAGTTTGGTTAAAAGGATGAAATAAACTACTGATAGTGTTTTATGCACATTAGTAAACATATTATGTTATTTCATGTTTAGCTTAGTACACATTATGATTAGTGCACGTTTAATTTCAGTCTAATAGCATTATCAATCTTTTTAGTTCAATAGTCGTTGCAAAGAAGCTCCAACTCCAATCTAAGACCCTCCCAACACTGCGTTGTCCGTAGCTGATTGGACAACAGATCGCTGCTGTGGACATTCAAAAACTTGTCAGAGCGGGAGCTTGTTCTCTTTGTTTCCTATCTTTGTCCGTGTGCTCATGTCTTCGCCCTTACTTAGACGAGAAGTGCTTTTTCTGTCTCATTAGAATAAAGTAGTTTTTTGTTCACCATCTATCGTCGTTACTGATATTTTTATCACTGAACTTCTGACAAAACCGAACCAGGAAAGAAGAACAAGAATTTAATTCGAACATTAATTGATGCCAAAACCCGATGCCAGTCTGCCAGCCTTGGCGTGAGGACTACCACCTGGGCGGCCCAGTAACGAGAGACGGGAAACAAGCTCAAAAAGCTCCCGGTGGTTTAGCCTGTTTTAAATTTTAACAGGACACGAAGCGTAGGGACGCGCGGCGAACCTGCTCCTTGGCTGGCGCCAACCTACGGAAGAAACGAAGATTTTTTTCGCTCTTCGCTGAAGCCTGCTTGTGCAGTCCGCACGAGAGACGGAAAGAATATCACTCCTTTCCGGTGGCGGTGGGGCTCCTAACGTTCTGGCTGGAGGACAACACGGCTGTTTTTTCAGAAGTTCACTAAGTAAGTACCGCGCTAGCTAGCAGCCATTATTTGAATGTATTGTGAGACTTCTCCTGGCCAGAGGCAGTCTTTTCCACTTGACTCACGTACGAACCGGTGTAAAGCGATTTTCGTTAGGCGAGGTGGCCAAATGAGAATCCGTATACCGGCGGAGATAGTGCATATTAATGTGCACGCGGCATATTTGGTTGTTTTTATAAACTAAATGTGTCCGGTTTGGGTTCCACACGCCGATTTGTGATTCGGAAGTGTTCCAGTGAAAAAAAATATTGATCACAAGGTGGTGATAAGCTGGGATTCAGTTTGTGTGAGGGCCGCTTTAATTCTGAAAAGCGGACGTTATAAAGGGCAGCTGCTACAGTACAGAGTCAAAAGGAGAGAAAAAAATACATTCTTAAAATGGTTTGTTCTATGCTAGAATAGTGACACAGAGAAGGTTCTTTGTCTCGGAGGAAAAAAAAGGGTGGGGGCGAAGTCATTTGAGCCGTTAGTGTGTGTGTGTGTGTGCGTAAGAGCATTCATTGTGTGTGTGCGTGAACGCGCATCCTGGCTGAGGATTGGCGCGAATCACGCCCTTTGTTCTTGGGTTTGAATCAACATCGCGAGGTGTGCTTCTTTTCTGGTGATAGTTAAAGAAGGAATTTGTTGTTGCAATAGTGAAAATGGGTGCTATTTTTTCTAAAAAGACCCCAATTCATAGGGACGTAGAGTTTATGTCCAAAAAGTTTCCAGGAAGTGAACTTTATTGCAAGAAGTGGATGGAATGTAGTGGATTCTCTGGTGGGTTGCAAGTACAACCTTTGAGAGAGATCATGTTTCGGTTAAAACTTCAGGAAGCATCCGCGATGAAAAAATCTCTTGGAAAGATACATGCCGAGATAATTGCCTGTGAAACTTGGATTGCACAAGCAAAAATCAGGGAACGGGAAATTGAAGCCAAACGAATGAAAAAAGAGGAGAAAGCAATGGTCGCGATGTCTTCCAAAGTGAGCTCTGACGATGAGACTGTGGCTTCATCTGTTGCACGTCCTAATGAAAAGTTAGTGGAAAATGGAAAGCAGCCATTGTTTCAGTCTCCAGAAGTCCCCCGTGACAGACAAAGAGGAGGGAGTGGGGGCTGCCCCGGGCGGGCACCCAACCCCTCCTCCTCCTCCTCCTCCTCCTCCTCCTCCTTCTACCCTTCCTCTGCGGAGCTGAGGAAAGGGGGGGACGCCATCTGTTCAACCCCTGTGGGGCGGGTGGCCCACCCTGTGATGACTCCAGATGTCTGTTGGGCAGACCAGCAGAATGGAGCGCTTATGACATCTACTGGAGGAATACGAGGATTACAACCTGATATAGCAAATCAGATTGCTGCTGATTGTGTCTCTTCGCGTACAAGGAGCAAAGCAAATTGTTCTGGACAATTGTATCCGTTTGAAGAGTTGAATGAAATTAAAATGAATAATGAAAGCGATTGTGAAGCATTCCCACTTATTCAGGTAGCAAACCCTAATTCTTCAAACATACATGATCAAACTATCTTGGTTTATCGGCCATGGGGCGACAGTGATGTCGCAGAGGCATGTAAAGGATTAGGTAATGTTGAAAATGCGGAAAGTTGGACTGAGAATTTTGAGGAATTGTGTGCTTCTTACCAGTTGAATGGACAAGAAACACTTAAGGTTCTCAGGAGATGCTTGGGACACCATTGGAACCAGGTGAAAGGTGACTTTACTGGGAAAACATCGATGGGAACAAACATGACGTATGAGGAAGTGACAACCCAACGGAGATTGATTTGTGAAAACATCCGAACATTATGGAAAAAAACACCAAACTTTGGCATGATTCAGAATTGTAGACAGTTACGTGGGGAAGATATTAACATTTTTCGAGGACGCTTGGAAAATGTTTTTCGAAACCACTGCTGTATTCCTGAATCTGCTGATGAGAATTCCATATATGTCAACCAATTCAAGCAAACATTTCTCCAGAATTTGACGCCGGAAATTGGAGATTTCATTCGCAAACATTATGTCCAACACCGGACTGGAAGGTTGGTTGATCTCATGGAGTGGGCAATACACGCCCAAGAGGTGGTGAGAAAAAAGTGGGGAAATGGTGCAAATTCGCCGATGGAACATGTGATGGCATCTACCATGGGTAACATAATGGAGAACGTGTTATACCAGGATCGGGTGAAAAGACGGATGCCGCACAATGATCGATGCTACAGTTGTGGCAATGTAAGGCATATTGCTCGCCACTGCAAAAAGAAACCTATACCGAAAAGGAAACATGGGAAATCTTACAGACCTCCACCATATAATACGCGATATGGTGAAGGACAAAAAACAAAACATTCAGATTGACGCGCGGAACCCCATTTCAACACTGATGACAACAAGCACAACAGTGGGAAATGGGAATCAATAAAACCAGTTGAAATCTTGGATTTGACAAATGTCTTTGCCTTGACTTTGCCGGAAAATGAAAAGCCTTATTATTGGCTAAAAATTGGGAAAAAGGATGTAAAATTTCTTTGCGATAGTGGTGCATGCAGATCAGTGTTAAGAGACACCATTCCAGGTGTCACTCCAAGTCGACAATAAATTTCTGTGGTATCTGCAGATGGGAAAGTGACATTGTTACCGATTTCCAAACCAATAAAAATTTTAGATGAGGGACTAACTCCATACAAGGTCACTATGGTCTTGAGTGGAGATTGTCCTATAAATTTGTTGGGGAGAGACCTGTTACAACAATTACAAATAGCTTTAATACCAACAGAAGAAGGGTACAAACCCAAAAAAGTGAACTTTCTGGAGTCCTTCGTAGTTGACGCTATGGGGGACCCAGTAAAGGTCGATTCATTAGAATTATGACTAATGGCCATTTTAGGGGCGGAGGACTTTCCAGACGTCCCTGCCACCCTTTGGTCATCGGGAAAAACTGATGTGGGCTTACTTAAAAGAGCAAAACCAGTTGAAGTATTGCCTAAAACGACTTATCCACCAAGACTTAAACGATATCCATTAAAACAGGATGCTATTATTGGCATCACCCCTGTAATGCGGGATATGGTGAAAGCTGGTATTTTGATTGAAGACCCAACTTGTGAATGTAATACACCGATATTTCCTGTCAAAAAATTGAAATCTGGAGTTTGGAGAATGGTGCATGATTTGCGACAGATAAATAAATCCATACAATCACGTGCTCCGTGTGTGCCAGACCCACACACATTATTGAACAGTTTAAAACCTGAAAAAAAATGGTTTACAGTAATTGATTTGAGCAATGCCTTTTTCTCCATTCCGTTACACTAAAATTCACGTCATTGGTTCGGATTTACATTTAATGCAAAAAAATATACATATACAAGATTGCCACAAGGGTTTACAGATAGTCCTACAATTTTTTCACAGGAAATGTCTTCGTGTATTGCTGATTTTAAACATCCTGAATCTTCTCAGATTCATTTGTATGTTGACGACATCTTAATTGCTTCACCGACTGAAGATGAGAACAAGACTGTATCAATAGCTTTGTTCCAATATTTGGCGAATACAGGTAACAAAGCTTCTTTGGATAAATTACAGTTTTGCCAAGAAGAAGTTGTTTTCTTAGGACATCTTTTGTCAAGAAAGGGAAGAGAGTTGACAACTAAGAGAAAACAGACAATTTTGCAGGTTCCTCGACCTAAGACGAAAAAACAGATGATGACGTTTTTGGGACTGTGCAATTATTGCAGAACTTGGATTCCGCATTATGCACAAGTGACCCAACCATTATTGACACTTATATACCGAGACGAAATGGCACTGAAAGACTCTATTCAGTGGACTGAAGAGGGCAGTAAAGCATTTACAGAATTAAAAAATTTGATAGCAAACACTAGTGTTTTAGCTTTACCTGACTATAACAAACCTTTTGTTCAAACAGTTGACTGCAAAGACAAATACATGACTTCAGTCCTGTTACAAAAGCATGGACAAAAGCTGAGACCAGTTGCATTTTATTCTAAAAGACTGGATCCAGTAGCTGCAGCTCTTCCAGCATGTGTTAGAGCAGTGTGTGCCGCAGCGTTGGCAGTTCAGTCGTCAGCTGAACTAGTACTTTTTCATCCCACAACGCTGATGGTACCACACTCGGTTGACTTATTAATTACAGGCACGAAAATGACCTTCTTGTCACCAGCACAACATTTGTCTATCATGACAACCTTGCTAGAACAACCACATATAACTGTTGAGAGGTGCAATAGCATTAATCCAGCGACACTTGTACCTCTACCTGTTGACGGAGAACCACATCCATGCGTTGACAGAATAAATGAGAACTGCAAACCACAACCAGACTTAAAAGACATACCTTTACCTGACAGCATCTACCTGTACGTTGATGGCTCTGCGTCTAGGTCAGATGCAGGGGCTAACAGGGTAGGCTATGCTGTTGTGACCGATGTTGAAATTATTGCTGATGGCTCATTACCAAAAACGTATTCAGCACAAGCAGCAGAAATTGTTGCATTGACTGAAGCGTGTAAATGGGCGGAAGGGAAAACAGTGACGATTTTTACGGACAGTCAATATGCGTTTTCCACACTTCACTGCTTTGCAGCTCAGTGGAACCGCAGAGGAATGACTACATCGAAAGGAAAATCTGTCGAACATGCAGATTTATTGAGAGGCTTATTGAAAGCTATCCTCCTTCCAAAAAGTGTAGCTGTATGCAAATGTGCAGCGCACACGAGGGCTAAAGACAGAATTAGTCAGGTAATGCAAGAGCAGATGCAGCCGCCAAGCCGCTCAGACTACTTTCAATTTGGTAAATCAAGAAATGCGTGAATTAGTGCCTACACAAGTTTTGAAGGACATGCAAGCGTTAGCTACAAAATCCGAAAAAGATTTGTGGCATGCCGATGGTGCTAAGCTCGTCGATGAGCTGTATAAAATAGACAACAAACCATGTTTACCGAGAAACATGTTCCCTATGGTGGCTCGATTGAGCCATGGCAGTTCACATGTATCAACAGCGGGCATGGTGTTTATAGCAGGGAAAGTATTCCATTTAAGCAGAGGTTTCAACTCGTATGCAAAAAACTTTTGTCGGAGTTGTTTGATTTGCTGTAAACACAATCCACAAGGTAACATGCGACCAAAAAGAGGAACATTTCCACAAGGGTCACACCCCTTTGAAGTGGTCCACATGGATTTCATTGAACTAAGCACAAGTAATTCTTATAAATACTGTTTCGTGTTAATTGATTCATTCACCAAATGGGTGGAAATTGTGCCTTCAAAGAAATCCGATGCATTATCTGTTGCAAAAGCATTATGCAAACATATTATTCCAGAACATGGCATACCAAGAATAATTTGGAGTGATAATGGACCACATTTTGTTAATGACGTAATCACCAAAATCTCTGAACATTTGGGTATTAAATTAAAGAACCACTGTGCATATCATCCACAGAGTGCAGCATTGGTTGAAAGAACGAATGGCACAATAAAAAATCGACTCAGAAAAACCATGGAGGCAACAGGCAAACCATGGCCTGAATGTCTGTTTTTGGTTAAATTATACATGAGAATAACACCCACTAATAACGGCTTAACGCCTTTTGAGATCTTGCATGGCAGACCTTTCATCCTCCCACTATGGGAAGGTGTGCCCTGGCAAGAAAATGAATCAGATCCAGGCGCTTTGTTGGCAAAATGGTTGTGTGAAATGTTTACAACAAAAGAGGTCCAGTCAGCCTGTGTACTGCCGCAGTCTGTCCTGTTGTCTCCACAGGAGCAGAGACTGCTTCGACCCGGAGACCAAGTGCTGATCAAGGCGATTAAGAGGAAGTCCTGGTCGGCACCAAAGTGGGAGGGGCCATTCACCGTGCTGATAACCACGCCAACTGCCATCAAGATCGCCGAGAGATCCACCTGGGTGCATCAAAGCCACTGCAAAATCGTTCACCAACCAGATCCGGAGCAGGTGGAAGAGAGACGGAGCCAAACTACTCAATAGCCATGGGTTTGGTCCACATCATCTTGCTGTATGAATTAGTGGAGGCAATCCAGATGACGCACGTAAAGCCTCCCATTCCATCAGCCTGCCAAACTCCACCCTTGCAACCAACGATGGCAGAAAAGTGCCCAAGCTTGACACATCCTGTAGCCTGCTTTCCACTCGAAGCTGCAGGAATTGTGTCATTTCCCCTTAGCATCCTCGTGAATGAAGAACGACAAGATGGTAGCAATTATCCCCAAGAGTTTTGGTACGCTCGTATCAAGTCAGGGAAGGCTTGGACCACTGGTTGGGATTCCGTTGTGGTCCGTTCTAAGCCTAGCACAGAATGGGTTCGAAATAGCTGTGCCCAAGAAGCAAAACGAATCGTCGTCAAGATAGCTCGAGGGAACTGGTTAGGAACAGGAACTGGAACTGGTACAATGACTGATATCCAACTTGCTATTATAACTCATGATGTTGCAGGATGCCTGGACTTGAGACTCTGTCCTGATTCTCGTGAACATCACACTGGTTTTCCCGTAACTATATGCATCTTGTCATCTTTGACAACACCAGTCGTGACATCGCCGTTCAAAAATAAACCGCACATCAGACTGACAGCCTATGTTGAAATACCTGCCAAAAAAGCCCAAAATTCAGGTGTCATGGACGCATTATATCAACCATTTGCAGGAGAAAAATATGATTGGAATCCATTGTTATCAAACACGTGGTATCGTTATGCTACATTAATTGCTAAACAAAATAGGAAAAGTAATTGCTTCGTTTGTTCTTTTATGCCACATTCTGTAACGCAACAAAGAGTACATTCAATGGTATTTGGAGATAAAATGGCTCGAGCTGCGTATATGTTAATATCTTCGCATAAACCTGATCAACATTTTCCAGTTCTTCGCAATGCTTCGAGAGGAGAGATTGTTCCAAGTTTAGACACCATTTTGGAAACTGAAAATCAGGTTATGACCGAGAGCGGATTGAGATTACCAGTATGCTTTGCAATGTACGGTACAGGTCAAAATTTAGGTTTTATAGATGAGAATAGATGTTTATATGTGCTACCGTTAAACACCAATGTCACCATTTTACCTGTATCTTCACATCTTTGGTGGTTATGTGGTTGGAAAGTATATTATTTTATTCCTCCGAGAGCCTACGGTATGTGCGCACCTGTTACTGTAACTGACAATACTTTCATCGTTACCAGTCGTCCAGCGCACCATCATGTGAAAAGAAGAGTGTCGTTTAAGCCCCATGATTCGATCTGGGGAACTGATGTTCCAGAACAATTCAAACACCGTAGCACAGGAAGTAAGGTAATGTTAGCTCTTTTTCCACAAATTGGAGTGGCTAAAAACATGCTACGAATTGAAACAATTGACTACAGATTTCAAGTGTTTGTAAACGCCAGTTTGGAAGTAGATGAAATGCAAAACACTGAAATTGCAGCAATTAGACAAATGGTGCTGCAAAATAGAATGGTTTTGGACGTTTTGACAGCCCCACAAGGGGGCGTCTGTGCTATGGTGGGTGACACTTTGTTGTTGTTGTACGTACATACCCGAAGAAGCGAATTCCATAAACATGACTGATGCTTTGTCTGTTGTCAGGGATCTCAGAGATGCCATGGCCCAAGATCACCGGCCTGATCACCCGTGGATCTTTGACGGGCTCTTTGGGGGCTCTTGGTATCGGACTTTGCTCAGAATGTTTATCCCATTCGCAATTGTGATTGTGTCTTATTTTCTTAGTCATTGGTTGTATTATTCCATGCTTAAGAGCAATGCTAATGAATATGATAACTAATTCCCAGGTGAATTACGCAAAGGTTTTGTATCAACAAATGCGTGAAGGCGACCCAGTGTTGTAGCTAGGGGTAGTACACAAAGGCCAGAGTGTGGTTGCTCCAACGAACAAAAGCAAAAAGAGAAACGGAGAGCCGAGAAGGAGTTTTCCTCATTAAAATTTAAAAACCCTCAAAAAATTGTGATAGAGGTTTTTCGCCTTCTCCATGGTTAGTTAAATAATATTAGACGTTGGATAGATTAGATTAGTATGGTTCCCTGTGCAATTAGTATGACGTGCATGCATGAAAACTTTTGGAAATGTATGAACTGATGTTTAAATGTACAACAGGAGGGAATGATAGAGTGTTTTATGCACATTAATAAACATATTATGTTATTTCATGTTTAGCTTAGTACACATTATGATTAGTGCACGTTTAATTTCAGTCTAATAGCATTATCAATCTTATTAGTTCAATAGTCGTTGCAAAGAAGCTCCAACTCCAATCTAAGACCCTCCCAACACTGAGTTGTACGTAGATGATTGGACAACAGATCGCTGCTGTGGACATTCAAAAACTTGTCAGAGCGGGAGCTCGTTCTCTTTGTTTCCTATCTTTGTCCGTGTGCTCATGTCTTCGCCCTTACTTAGACGAGAAGTGCTTTTTCTGTCTCATTAGAATAAAGTAGTTTTTTGTTCACCATCTATCGTCGTTACTGATATTTTTATCACTGAACTTCTGACAAAACCGAACCAGGAAAGACGAACAAGAATTTAATTCGAACACTACCCCCTTCGAGTAAGTGTTCTCGGTGCAGGGCCTCATCAATGCTACGGGTGAGGTTAATGGGAGACGGGGGCCGAAGATCAAACTCGCACAGGGAGAGAGAGGTGTCCCTATCCAGCTCCAGACTTCCACTGACTGAGCGCTGTGGTGTCAGTCCGAGTGGTTGCAGTCTCAGCAGGGAGCTGGCGGAGCTATCAGATGTGATGCGTTCTGCAGAACGGCCTTTGTGGTTGCGTATTCGGTTGCTATCTTTGAAGCATTGCGGTTGGGCAGCTGCTTGATCATGATTATTGTTCCTGATGAGACTCTTTGTGATGTCAACTCCAGAACGTTCTTGGCCAGCCCAATTGTTGGGAACCTCCGCTTGACCTCCTGCTGCAACACCATTACTGTCAGACTTTTTGCAAGGTTTCCCCGTCAGACTCTGGACAATCTTGGACCAGCATGTGTGTCTATGGGAGGAGCCTCCAGAATGGCCAGGCGATGGCATGTCTCGTGTTAGTCTTCCTTCTCCTGTTCCTCCCTCATTTCTTCCTCTGCAACACTGAGGCCTGCAGAACACCCACGAAGCCAAGAGAAGGAGGCATAACCCCCAGGTGAGTTCCAGGAGTCTGGCCCAGAAATGGACAAGCCACCAGCCCCAGTTGAACTCATCCAGTCCCCAAGAAGTCCATAGAGCCAAAGGGTGGCATGAACATATAGCCCACAGCACAATGCTCCAAGGACCGCACAAACCGCCAGCACCTTTCCAAGAACCATCCCTTCTCTCCTGCTACCTTTCCAAGCCTTTCGCCTAGCCTCTTCAGCGACTCCAGAGTGAGGAATGGAAGGGCAACGTATTCGCGGAAAGACATAGAAGAGGAATCCCAGACAGAGACCTAGACCAGCCACTTCTGCTGTGGTTCGGTGGTACATCCCGTGTAGGGGCTTTTCCTCCCATGATTGTCCCTCTTCCAGCACCTCATGCTCTGTTCCCCATTGTCTGAGACATTCTCTGAGTACATCATCCGTTGGAGCCTTCTCTTTGATGTATTCATTGAGCTTGGATGTTTCATCCTGGACAGTGGCTCTCACACTCACTAGTCCCCGGCCTCCTTCCTTACGGCTTGTGCACAGTCTCAGGGTGCTGGACTTGGGATGGAACCCTCCATGCATGGTGAGGAGTTTTCGGGTCCTAACATCCGTGGTCTGAATATCTTCCTTTGGCCATCTTATTATTCCTGCAGGGTATCTGATCACTGGCAGGGCATAGCTGTTTATTGCCCGGGTCTTGTTCTTGCCATTGAGCTGGCTTCTGAGGACTTGCCTCACCCGCTGGAGGTATTTGGTCGTAGCCGCTTTCCTTGTTGCTAATTCGAGGTTGCCATTGGCCTGTGGTATACCGAGGTACTTGTCGCTGTTTTCAATGTCTGCTATTGTTCCTTCAGTGAGTGAGACCCCTTCAGTGTGGACTACCTTGCCCCTCTTAGTCACCATCCGACTACATTTCTCCAGCCCGAATGACATTCCGATATCACTGCTGTAGATCCTGGTTGTGTGGATCAGGGAGTCTATGTCCCTTTCGCTCTTAGCATACAGCTTGATGTCATCCATGTAGAGGAGGTGACTGATCATAGCTCCATTTCTGAGGCGGTATCCATAGCCTGTCTTGGCGATTATCTGGCTGAGGGGGTTCAGTCCTATGCAGAACAGCAGTGGGGAGAGTGCATCACCTTGGTATATGCCACATTTGATGGACACTTGCGTTAGTGGCTTGCCATTGGCTTCAAGTGTGGTTTTCCACATCCTCATCGAGTTTGCAACGAAGGCTCTCAGGGTCCTGTTGACCTTATACAACTCCAAGCATTCATTGATCCATGTGTGTGGCATCGAGTCATATGCTTTCTTGTAATCAATCCAGGCTGTGCACAGGTTGGTATGTCGGGACCTGCAGTCTTGAGCGACTGTTCTGTCAACCAGCAGCTGATGTTTGGCACCTCTAGTATCTCTACTAATGCCTTTCTGTGCTTTGCTCATGTATTGATCCATGTGTCCACTTATCTTAGCCGCAATGATGCCTGACATGAGCTTCCATGTTGTGGAGAGACAGGTTATTGGCCGATAGTTGGAAGGAACTGCACCCTTTGAGGAATCCTTCATGATCAGGATTGTTCGCCCTTCGGTTAGCCATCCTGGGTGAGTCCCATCCATCAGCAGCTGGTTCATTTGTGCTGCTAGACGCTCGTGGAGAGCTGTGAGTTTCTTTAGCCAGTAGGTGTGGACCATATCCGGGCCTGGTGCCGTCCAGTTTTTCATACCTGAGACTCTTCCTTGTATATCTGCCGCTGTGATGGTAACTGGGTTCTGTTCAGGGAGGTTGCTGTGCTCCTCTTTCAGAGTCACCAGCCATTGTGCACTGCTGTTATGTGTGCATATGCCTTTCCAGTATCTTTCAGTTTCCAGCCTTGGAGGGTCTGCTCTGCTGTTAGAACCCTGCCACTGAGCGTACACTTTCGCAGGTTGTGTTGCGAACAGCCTGTTTATTCTTCTGGCCTCATTCTCTTTCGTGTACCTCTTTAGGCGACTGGCCAAGGCCTGGAGCCTTTGTTTGGCAGTTTCGAGTGCTTCAGGTATGGTTATCTGCATGTACCTCTTGGGTATTGGCCTTTTATTCACACCTCTCTGGGTCTCCGTCAATTGACTCACATCTTTCCGAGCCGCCTTGATCTTGGCCTCCAACCGTCTTTTCCATGGTGGGTAATGAATCTCGTGGCTCTCATGGTTGCTCTTGTAGCCAAGCATGTCTAGGATCACTGATGCTGAGGTGTATATCAGCTCATTGATTTCCGTGATCGTTCCGGTCGGGATTTCTCAGTGCTGCATTCACAGTTTCCATGAGACTTTCAGGTGGTACTTCACATAGCCGTTGTAATCGGTGCCTTCGTTGCCCAGTTTTCATTCTTGCCATGATCTTATCTCTCAGGTCATTTGCTGCCTCGCTCAGCATTTCATTTATTGGGGCTGGCTTCCCAATCTCATTATTCATTGGGGCTTGCCTCCCAATCTCTGGTTGAACCTCTTCCTGTGATGTGGCAGCCTGGGGCCCTTCACCTCGGAATTTGTGTTGTACCTCATCAATCTCAAGTTGTGATAGCAATTGCCGTTTGTGGATATTGGAACACTGAGCTACTAGTTGTTTCGTGGTCAACCGTGACTGTGGGTTTCGAAGTAACCATTCAGCCCCCATTCTCCGCATGTAACCCCTCTGACTAGGGTTGCTTGAGTAGTAGCATTCCAACAGAGCCATGTTATCGCATCTCGTCCATCTCCGCTTTGTTCCAGTAGCCCATTTTTCATCAGGGTGCTCTGGTTCCCCAGCACCTGACGCAGACCTTGTTTGGCCGGGCGCCGTCTGAGCCGGCATGTCATTCCATTTATTGTCTCTCATCATTGTATGAGGTAGGCATTAGCGTGAAGGGTCTTGCCCAAGGACCCACACTGGATGATGTCATTGTGCTCATTTGTGCTCATTTTCTCTGCCACAAGTGGGATTCGAACCCTCGTCTCCCATATGCCAAACCGATGCCTTATCAACTGAGCTATCCAGCCGCTTGAGATATATATATATATATATATATATATATATATATATATATATATATATATATATATATATATATATATATATATATATATATATATATATATATATATATATATATATATAGTGACTGCCTTCATCTCCACGATGCTGCCGGCTTGATGAGACCAGACGCGTGAATGTGTCTTTTTATTTCTTTTATTTCTGCAACACAGTATGGCAGAAGCGATGGGTGAAGTCGCATGCTAACAATGAACTTGTGTTGTATTCTCTTTTTCTGTAAATAACGACGATACGATCACACGTTGTTCATTCTGTTTTGTTATCAACAATGTTTTGCATATTGAGAACAATCTGAAGGAGATTCATGTTAATCACAAGACGAAACCCATGCGACTTCACCCATCCCTTCTGCCATACTGTGCACCTGAAGGCGAGGGCGTCAGTGGAGAGTTTGTTGAACGCGCGGTCAGGACAAACCATCTATGATTTGGCGGAAGTTAACCAAGTAGGTATTATTGAGCTTGAATATTTCGTTGTGTAATAATATGTTTTGAATGTTGAAAGTGATTCCATTTTTCAATAAATGTTGATTTCTTTAACTTTGCCCCTTCAATGAAAACTTATTAAAAACAGACGCAATCTTGATATATCACAATGCATATGTTATTTTAATCTTGTCACGTCACTTGAGGCTCGAGGGCTGGGCTCGAGTGACGAAAGGAAAGCGGGGAGTGTGGATCCAAAATACACGGCGAGACAGATACTCGTATACAAAAGTCTTTACTGAGGCACGCATGAAAAAATGACAGCAGGATGAGGTGAGTGAGGGAGATCGGTGACAGCTGATCTGACGGCACGGAAGTAGCTTTCAGAATACTCCGACGGAGACTGTATAGCACCCAGAAAATGCTGAAGATGGCGCCCAAGCTCCGTTGGAAATGGGCTGATTTGTCTGCTGGGAATTTGTGTCAACTAGTATCAAATAGTAGTCTTGGTGCAACACACAACGATTCACCATCACATTATGTGTTTTCCTTCTAATTTTGCCATCAACACGGACCAACACGAAGTTTTCAGACCAAACAAAGTACCGAAAAATGCATTGTGTGTCACTTTCTCGGTCAGGGGCGGTCCAAACGTGACGTCACACGGGGATCGTCATCAACTCGAAAACAAGACTTCATGAATATTCAGCGCGAGTCTTAAAACGTAAACTATAGCTATATGCTGTGGAATCTTTGTAAAATACGCCCAGTCGAAGACACTTGAAGTGATTTTATAAATTATGGACATAACTTGTTCGGAGGCGTCGGTTGTCCTTTAATTTTTTAGGTTTAGTATTTCCGGCCCAGACACTCCCTCCAAATGCTCCTGGCCCGGCTCCTCCGTCAAATTTTAGAACCCATTGCGGCCCGCGAGTCAAAAAGTTTGCCCACCCCTGTTCGAGAACAATCTGGAGGAGATTCATGGTGAGTCGCAACTTTCTGATGGTCTCGATTAACGCGCATTTTCATGACAATTTCTTATTTTGTTTCCACTTTTGTACTGTCTAGTGTTATCTGATTAGTTCCCTTATTCATTTCAAGTCCAGATTACTTTTTGTGTCATTATTTAATTCACGTTTTGTCGAGTGGAACTTTGAAGCACATGTGCTTCATAGTGCTTTTCTGTTGCGCAGTTAATTACAAGACGAAACCCATGCGACTTCACCCATCCCTTCTGCCATACTGTGTTGCAGGTAATAATTGCTTAATTTCGTTTTTATTGTACAATATTTAGTTTCTTGTGTCGTGTTTCATTTGCCCGTGAATGTTCGTGGCGGGTTGAACTGTGCGCCCTTGCAAGCGCACCGCGTGTTCTGCCGAGTCTCCGCGTATGATACGTTCAGGGACATCATGTAAATAACAATGAACTTGTGTTGTATTCTCTTTTTCTGTAAATAACGACGATACGACCACACGTTGTTCATTATGTTTTGTTACTTACAATGTTTTGCATATTGAGAACAAGCTGGAGGAGATTCATGTTAATCACAAGACGAAACCTACTACTGACGCCCTCGCCTTCAGGTGCAAACAGTATACATGTACCGTCGCCAAGCACACAGACAGACTACCTGCGGTTGAAATTTGCATACTCGGCATGGCAGCCAATCAGAAGCCTGCTTCTTTCTTCCGGACTTTCGCAAGCGTTATAAAGTCGTGCAATTGCATGTCATTTTCCAAAATAGATGCACAGAACCTCAGCCGAGAAGAAAGATTCAAAAGAAGCTAACAACATATGTGACGCTACAAAACGTAAATTTACATTAAACCGTGACTGTAAAGCAGGGGTGTCAAACTCATTTCGCATCGCGGGCCACATACGGCCTAGGGGAGATGTCCAGTGGGCCGGACCATTAAAATTATACCATACTCTGCTAAAAATAGCAAAAATATCATGTATTTCCTTTGTTTCGGTGTAAAGAAGCACAAGAACATTAGGAAAATATTGACATTTAATGAACTATCCTTTTACAAAAAATTTCATGAAACACCTCATATTTCCTTAGACAAATGTGCAATTTACTTTTATCATTCACAAATATGCATTGCAACTGATCCCACTGATTGTACAAAGGCACAAAACTTTAATTGATACTGAAAAATATAGTAATGCACTTTAAGATTAAATGACTTTTAAACAAAGGGAATTTTTAAACCACTTACACATACGCATATAAAATCTAAATGTAATCCCTGCGTACACCTTACAAACTAAGGAGAGTGATTTTAAATGTGTAATGAAGAAAGTGTTCACCTGTCCTGTAAATCTGTAAACTTCATACATGAAACATACATACACATACAATACATACTGAAATTTTATGGAGTTGTATGAACAGTAGAATTCCATCACAGAACTTTTGTTTTGAAGCTGCTGACTAACATTAAAGTGTGGTATGGCGCTGTGGGTAATGTTGCTGTCGCTGAGAAGTTTGTCAAACTGACGATGGTTCACCTCTGGACCGGATGAAATTTACAGTGCGAACAACCACCTCCATGACGTGGTCCATTTTCAACGACTTGCAACACAACGCCTTCTGGTGCAAAATACAGTGAAATGTCCACAAACGATCTCCTCCATTAAGGGCTTGTACTTTGTCTTTGAACTTTGTTGCGACACCTGCTTTCTTTCCGACCATGGATGACGCGCCGTCTGTAGCGAGGCTGACAGCGCGGGACCGGTCCACTCCAACTCTGTCCAATACAGCAACGACAGAGCCGAAAATGTCCTCGGCAGTTGTGGTGTCCAACTTAAGAAACTCTTCAGTAACAGTCAATGTTTCATCAACTCCTCGAATAAATATGGCCAGTTGGGCCCCGTCTGTGATGTCAGTGCTCTCGTCAATTGCCACGGAAAATGCAATAAATCCTCTCTGCTTTATAATTCCTCGTCAGGCTAATATTGGTAAAAGCTTGTAGCTTCTCGCAACATACAAGTTCAGCCGCCTTCATCGTGCATCGTTTAACAAAGTCACTGTCGAAATACGGCTTCGATGCTAATGCTATTTCGCTAGCAATTAGGTAGCTGGCTTTTACCGCTGCTTCATTGACTTCTCAGCTCCGAATGAAAGTTGACTGCTGTTACCTCAGACACGCCAGCAATTCGTTAATCTTTTCTCTTCTCGGTTGTCCTTGCAACCCGTCATATTATTCGCTGTGATGAGTCTCGTAGTGGCGTCGAATATTATATTCCTTCAATACCGAAACTTGTTGCAAACACACCAAGCACAAAGGTTTTCCGTGCATCTCTGTAAATAAATAGGACGTGGTCCATTTTTCTTTGAAAATTCTACACTCCTTATCTACTTTTCTCCGTTTGGATAACGACATTTTGGCTAATGAGGGTGTAGCGGAGAGGCAGAGATCAAGGTATTAACAACGTCGTAACAAGCAGCAGATGGCGCATTGACACCGTCTGCTGTTTTCTGTCTGTCTCAGTGATGCGGCGTGTCTTCTACTCTGATGGAACGAGTGCGCCCCTTTGAGGATAATCCATGAATTGCAGCGAATTAAAAATATCAATTCCATGTCTTTTATGCATCTTTCAATTTTCTAATTATCCCGCGGGCCTGATTGAACCTCCTTGGGGGCCGGTTCCGGCCCGCGGGCCGTATGTTTGACACCCCTGCTGTAAAGTGTACGTGAGACTTATGAAAGTGGCTTAGTGGCTCGTTGGAAGCAATGCAAACGTTGCATTGTGCAGCACAATGACAATCGATTACTGCAGCAAAATCTACAGCCATGCACATTTACCGTAAATTAAGCAAGGTAGCATTTGTAGTCGGTACACTCTTGATTTTAAAAAAAACTTTATACTTTGTGACAATGTTTTTTAATGTGGTTAGTTTTCTCATTGTGCTTCAGGTTGTGAAAAATGGGGCAGGCAACTTTTCAGTTATCTTCCTTGCTGTCCGCTGACTTTTTGTCATGAGTTTCAGACACTGTTTTTACTATGATTTGGGCAAATTCGGCGGGCCGGATTAAAAAGCCTAACGGGCCGTAG